>NW_015657975.1:38233-59364 GCF_001515625.1 Sinocyclocheilus rhinocerous | reverse complement strand
TTATGGGGCTGTCACGTGATGAACGAACGACTCGGAAAAACCCGAAGACTCGAGAGATGAACTAATCAATTCTCTTTCCGGCTCAGACTGCATTGGTTAAAGCGTATGGGGCTGTCACGTGATGAAGGAACGACTCAAACCCGAAGACTCGATGGATGAACTAATCAATTCTCTTTCCGGCTCAGACTGCATTGGTTAAACTTATGGGGCTGTCACGTGATGAACGAATGACTCAAAAAACCCGAAGACTCGAAAAAGGTGAACTACTTGACTAATTCTAGTACAGAACCTATAGGATGTTGCGCATGCACGACTGAACGAATCACTCCCCGAGACGACTCGTTCTTCCCGAGTCACATTAAAGATTTGTTCAAAATGAACGAATCGTTCAAGAACGACCCAACACTAGAACGTGCATGTGGTACGTTTTATGTGACGTTGGTTTTGTATGCGAGTGGCGCTATAACTCTAATGATGCTCCATGACGTTTTAAAATAATGTACCATCTGTACTACATCTAAACCTACCCAATAGTATGAACAAAAGTGAATGTGACGTAAAAACACAATTGCAAGCATGCCGTTTTAGCTTGTTTTTTGATCTCTCATCTTTCAGCTCTTTCATAGTGAATCATGTTTTTGACAGAATTCGTACCAAGGATTCCACATCCTAAGTCCAATTCCGTGTCGGCTGAGCTACCGAGCAAGCCTTGTTACATCTAGAAAGCAAAACATATGGAGCTGTAATCATAACTGTGTATGAAAACGATTACACGTGCTCGCTGTTTTACCGCCTCTAGTGTTCATTTATGTTGGAAACTGCAGTGATATATACTTATTGGTAAATATTTCGCATTTTTCAAAAAAGTTCTCAGAGGTATGTTTTCGTCACGAGACCAGATTGTTAACGTTTTATAAATGTAAGATTGGCTACTCAATAATAATTGTTGTATAAAAGCAATATCACATTTGCAATTATAGTGTTTTTCTAAAAATGTGACAAGCCTGTGATTACCTGTGGCACAAGTCCAACAAGAAAGAGCACTCTTGATTCTGATTTGCTCAGCAATTTTTACTGATATGTTTTATCAGATTTAACTATTGTTACTAGCTTTCTGGTATTGTATTTTGTATTGTATCGTTTTGGAGTAAATCTTATATCTTCCAATTGTGTCTTCGATTAAGCGCAGAGAGAAATCTTTTTATGTAGAAATTAAACTCTGGAATAAGACTTTTGATTAAAAAGACTTTTGATAAAGTTGAATCTTAGAGATGTTGGAGTGTTTTTGCGTGTATTTCCTTTATGTCTGGTGGTTTGGTTTTTAGTCAGGCAGGTAATAAAGATTACAGCACTGTGCATACTGACAGCACAGTAATAAACAGCAGAGTCTGACTGACTGAGATCAGAGATTTTCAGAGCTCCATTCAGTGTTTCTGTTCTTTCCAATTTAAACCGGTCTTTAAATTCATCCTCATAGTTGGGGTCACCTGTAGCACCGTAACTTAACACGATCAAGACCATGGCTGTATCCTTTTGCTGATACCATAACATGTTTAGCATGTTACTATCATCATGACTACACTTTATCTCCACCATATTGTTATTTTTGGCTAATATGTGTTTGGGGTTCTGTTGAACGGTCACACATGTCACCTTCCCTGTGAAAAAAAAAAAGCCAGGCTTTGACAGATATTTGATTTCACCAAAGAACAATACCAAAAAAAAGATTAATTATTAATCATATTGGCATCACAAAACATCTTACCTATATACAAGAAGAAATAAATGCACAGTCCATATGCAGGTCTAAACATTCTTATATAGCAGGGTTAGAAACACTCAAAAAAATAATGTTACTGAAGATGAAAGAGGAATCCTCTACATTAAAATAAACAATGTGCATCTCCCCCTACTGACTATCAAAAAGGTCTCATGTGAAGCTGTTTTTGGGGAGGGAGGAGTACAACGACGTCATTATGTGTATAATCTGTTAGTGTGAGTGTTTTGTTCTGCTGACTTGTCTGTTTAGCTTCATTTATTTGTGGTTTAGGCAGGTGTGATTGCAGGGTGCCAAAATTTTTGTCTTATAGTTTACTGTCATTCATTCACTGTGTAAACTAGCAGCACACAGATACACAGCATTAATCCCGTCTGTAATATTCACTTTCAGGGTCCATTTCTTTGTCTCTGTACTTGACACTTTGAAGCCAGTATCAAATCCCTTCTCAATCGATTCAGCAGTCCCGATGATGCTTGCAATAAGCACCGGTCCTTCACCATGTATTTGTCTGTACCAGTATTTGTAGTCATAGTCTGTATCATTCTGGTAACAGTGCATTTCAACTGAAGAGCCTGGAAGACTGGATATGTACTTCGGCCACTGAGTGATCAGAACACCATCACTGAAATCTGCTGGAAATACAAAGATAGTTCATATTTGTCATCCCATAAAAATCTACATCAGAGGAAAACCATTGAACTGTTGTCATAATATTACAAATGAATACCTTTGAGAAAAAGCAGTGACATGCATAGAAGGAGAAACATTGCCATTTAAAATTTCCTCTGTGAAGTGTATTCCAGTTATCTATTCAATATAGGCTATTGAAAAACTAGAGATTTTAAAGTCACGCCCCTTGCTTACATCATGCTTAGGATAACTGTAATATAATTGGGTCTAACAATAAAATACAAATATTTTGAATGAAAATAAAATAAAGTCACAAATTACTTAAGAAATAATTTACATTTTAATAAGATGGAATTCAGCATACTGTAAATGAAATTCATTTTAATATATATAAATTGATATAATTTTAGATATGCCATAAATTTTCAATTTGTCATAATATATTATATTATTACAGTATATTTCTAACTTAATTTGCAAATAAATAAATACAATTAATAAATAAAATTAATTTTAAAAAAATTATTTTGAACTTTTCTTGACATTAAAATGTGCCATTTAAAATTTCCTCTGTGAAGTGTATTCCAGTTATCTATTCAATATAGGCTATTGAAAAACTAGAGATTTTAAAGTCACGCCCCTTGCTTACATCATGCTTAGGATAACTGTAATATAATTGGGTCTAACAATAAAATACAAATATTTTGAATGAAAATAAAATAAAGTCACAAATTACTTAAGAAATAATTTACATTTTAATAAGATGGAATTCAGCATACTGTAAATGAAATTCATTTTAATATATATAAATTGATATAATTTTAGATATGCCATACATTTTCAATTTGTCATAATATATTATATTATTACAGTATATTCTTACTTCCTGTTCTATTTCTAACTTAATTTGCAAATAAATAAATACAATTAATAAATAAAATTAATTTAAAAAAAATTATTTTGAACTTTTCTTGACATTAAAATGCTTTGTGAGATTCACTCAATTATAGTCACCAGTAATCACCCTCTTTTAGTTTAGAATTTCAACTCTGCTATAAGCTCTTTATCAGATTAGGAAGTAAGTGTAATTTTACACCAAATACCACAGATCCTGCTGTATTTCCTGTTTTAATGCTTAGGTTATTAGTGAGGCAAGTAATTGAGAGTACAACACTGTGCCTTTTAGCAGCACAGTAGTAGACTGCAGAATCTGACAAACTCAGGTTAGAGATTTTCAAAGCTCCAGTCACGGTGTCATCTCTGGTCATCTTGAATCTCTTCTGGAATTCAGGTTCATAGGCTGGGTCAGCTTTGCCATAGCTATAACCGATGAGGGCCAGTGATTTGCTGTTATGGAGTTGTTGATACCATAACATGACATCTAAGTCGTTGTCGTCGTGTCTACAGGAGATCTCTGCCTCTATGTCTTGCTTTATGAATATAGACAAAGGCTGATCAAAATGAACACAATCTGACAGACCTATATGAAGAAAACGAAGAGTGAAATTAAGTATTCTTTTTTTTACTTTTTAGAGTTTTTTCAAAAGAGAATGAAATGGTGTAAAATAAATCAAGAACTTCCTACGTGCAAATAAGATGCTAAAAATGGCTATTCCAAAAGCAACACGACACATCCTTTTCTCATGAAGTTGCACAGAGAGTAAGACTCAGCAACGAGAACACATTATCAGCACTTCTACTGTAGGTTTATTCACTAGAATTACACCTCCCCCTATCGTCACATATACAATACCACAGAAATGCTTACCACAGATTGTGCAGTTAAACAATATGGTAATGCTTACAAAAACAACATTTTATGTGCTGTCTAAATTAGATTTTTTTATTTTATCTATCTATGTTGGTTAAAGGTTAACATGCATGACTGATGATTACCCTTGTGAAAAAGAAGTGTCATTAATTGTATTAAATGTGCACTTGTAGTGTACTTCAAATCCTGTTAAAAAAATATATTTTTAAAAAACACTACTTTTAGATGATTTAATATTAATGAAATAATGTCCACTTAAGTGTACTTAAAGAAAGTAAGTTTCATGACTATGTTTCTTAACACATGTAAGTACACTTGAACTGTACTGTATTATGCAATATTACAGTAATTTATTTTAAATGTACTAAACTGAAACCTTATCATTACATGTTTCAATATAAATGATTTTAAAGTATATTTAAGTTTACCATAAATGCTTGATAGTATTTGGCAGTGTGTGTGTGTGTGTGTGTGTACTCAAGTTCTACTTAAGTGGTTAAAAAAACATTCCTAATTTCAACTAATTGTATTTAATTTGAATACTATAAATTAAAAAAAAAAAATGTGTGTTTAATTGCAATAAACATGCAGTAAAGTGTCCAGAAAATATTATTACAGTCTATTTGAAGTTTTGAATATTCCAGATATTGAATTTAATCTACATTTTCATAAATATCATTAATTATCATAATTTAATTATAATTAACCCATTTTAATGTAGTACCCGC
Organism: Sinocyclocheilus rhinocerous; assembly: GCF_001515625.1. Lineage (NCBI taxonomy): Eukaryota > Metazoa > Chordata > Actinopteri > Cypriniformes > Cyprinidae > Sinocyclocheilus > Sinocyclocheilus rhinocerous. The sequence goes on along the minus strand of NW_015657975.1, from coordinate 54,455 downwards.
AGACCTTAAAAAACACAGCTAAGAAAATAAAAATAGCAAAAACTTCTGAATTATTTTAAAGTAAAGCGAGGATGACATTGCTTCCAATTACCATGGTTACGTGTGTGATCAAGTCTGTTTCAATTTATGCAATGTATACAAATGTTTAAACATGATTGTGTGTGAAATTGTTTAAATGCTTGGAGGTACACAATGGCTTTTCAGCTTTCTGGATTATGCCCATCAAAAGAGAACAGTTTGTATTGTTCCTATATTACTAAAGTTCAATAATATGCAATAGAACACTTGTGAGGTTTCTGCAAGTAAATAAATAAATACGTAAATATGATGATTAGCTACTTGAAACCAATACTGATAAATATGGCTCTATGATCCTTTTACTATGAATTACTATGATACTTTATGAACAGGACAGATGTTTTTGTTGTACACAGCAGAGTTTTGTCAAACTGTGTCGCTCACAGCACAGAAATACACCGCACTGTCTTCTGAAGTAAGACTGGAGATCTGAAGTGTCCCGTGGGTTTGTGAGTTCCCATAAATATGAAAGCGATAGTCCTTCTCAGGATTGAATGTTGTCGTGTAAAGGTGCCCAAGAAGTTTAAAGGATTCTCCTTGTGTTGTTTGTTGGTACCAGTAAAGATAGTAATAGCTGCTGTAAGTGTGAATGCAGCTGATGTTCACAGTGTCTCCCAGATGCTTTATCATGTCAGGAGGTTGATCAATGCATGAACCGAGAGAAATTTCTTTAGAGGGAAAAACACATTTTGATGCCATCAAACGGAAAATTCATCTTTTTTTTTTTACAGCAGTATAAACATTCCTCATTAAGAAGAGTACAAAATTTACCTGTGAACCAGAAAAGCACATAGAAGAAAATGAAGGTAAGCTGCATCTTGAAATAAATGTCTGATTCTAATAGACTCATGCAAGAGAGATTACAGATTCTGAAATGACTGTAAATTGTTTAGCAACCTTGTGACTTGTTCTTATCTGTGATTGGATGATTGTTGTTTAAGTCCTACCCAGTCAGAGATTCTCAAAAAATATATCTGCTCAATGATTTATAGAGTACTAAGTTCAAAATGTGGGTTTGCTGTACTGTGCACAAATGAAGCACAGTAATATGCAGCAAACAAAAATAAAAATGTTCAGCCAGCATTTTGTATCTGCTGTTAAATGAAACCATTTATGAGCAATTACTTCTAATTAACTAGCTACTTCAGAGGAAAGAAAGCCACACAGGCTTAGAACTACGTGTTCATATTTTGAGATAACCCAACCCTTTAAGGTTTAGCTCAAATTCCAAGTGATTTAGTGCATATAGTCCATATATGCGGTGTTAAGAAATACTCTATTTGTTTTATTGCCAGTTTTGCCATGAAGATACAGTAAAAGACACGTGGTGTTTTTTGTTTTTTTTAATCAAACAGGTGCAAAGTAAACAGTTTTTTGTCAGTGGTTATAAGGAATTGTACGGCTGTGCTTACTTGCTGCACAGAAATATATTGCACTGTCCTCAACAGATATGCTGGATATGAAAAGGAATGCATCCTCTTTTGCATGCCCTGTGATGTTAAATCGAGGTTTGAATTTATCCTCTTGAGAAGCTGTGGCGTAACTGAGCATTCCAATAAGCTCCAAAGAACCACCATTGCTTTTCTGTTGATACCAGTACATGTACTGATAGTCATTGTCACCGTGACGACAAAAAAGCTTTGCCTCTTTTTCCTCCACTGTCTGTAGAAGATGTTTGGGAGACTGCTGAATGACAGGAGAACAAACCACACAAACTACAAGAGGGTGAGGAGAGCACAGCAATAATTGTATATTAAGGCTGCATTGCACTAGAAACACTTACCTGGTAACCAGTAAATAGTGATTACAGTTAAAATGATTGCTCTGATCATGATTATAATATTTAACCAAGCAACAGAATTTCTTCCGCAGTCAAAAAAGGTTTTGAAATATTACATATCTTGAGTCTGAGACTGTTGTTCGCCTCAGAAGGGAACCAGCTAAATGTTAGATGGTTGTTTATTGGTCCAAGTCAACAGAGCCCACTCCCCAGTGTCTGTGATTGTCGCTACTGTATTCTGGTTCCTCCTCCAATGTTCTGGTTCCTCCTCAATCATTTAAGAAAAGTAATAGCTCACCTTAATGCAAAAAAAGCTGCACAATTTGAGGTATCAGTCATGTCTGTCGCACAAATAGGGCAGTATGAACTATAATATACTTAGAATTAGGGGTTTACTCATATTCCTAAGTGCATTAGTCCTAGGTTCTGTGTTAAGATACATTTGAAGATGTATTAAGTCAATTCTGCTCTGTTTCAGTTCTGTCTTTATGTAAAGTATGTGAAATGCAATGCAGAACTGTTTGAAATGTAAAGCATGTGAACGGTTAGAAGTCATGCAGACAAGACATGCACACTAAGCTGGAAGTACCAGGAAATTGAAGGAAGAGAGAGATGAAACTGGACTGGAACAAGTTCCCGGTTTCTCTTGAAACTCGGTCCCCATGAATAAAACACTCAGCATATACAGTATATAGAGTAATGCATACATCTGTAAAGAAGGCCTGCATGTTGCTCTCCTTTAACGCCCACATTTAAACAGATGATGCATACTAAAATCATCACATTTTCAATAGTGCCCTCTACTTGTAGATATTCTTATTGCCAGTTTTGGCATGAAGATACAAGAAACCTTGTGGCTTTTTTATTATCAAACAGGTGCAGAGTGAACAGATATTTGACAGAGTTTATAGAGAATTGAACGGCTGTGCAAACTAGCTGCACAGAAATACACTGCGCTGTCCTCAGCAGATATACTGGATATAAGCAGGAATGCATCTTTTGTAGCATGTCCTGAGAGGACAAATCGAGGTTTGAATTTATCCTCTAGAGAAGGTTCACCAAATCTGAGCATTCCAATAAGCTCCAAAGAACCGCCTTCATTTTTTTGTTGATACCAGTAGAGGTATGTGTAGCTGCTGTCACCATGATGGCAAGACATATTTGCCTCTTTTTCCTCCTCTGTCCGTAGAAGATGTTTGGGAGACTGCTGAATGACAGGAGAACAAACCACACAAACTACAGGAGGGTGAGGAGCGCATAACAATACATGTACATAAAATAACTTAGACTGCAATGCACTGGAAATGCTTACCTATTAACATGAAAGCAGTGATTATCGTTAAAATGATTGCTCTAATCATAGTTATAACATTCAACCAAGCAATAGAAGAAATAACATTAAATTCACAGTGCAATGGTTGTTTCTTCTGCAGTTGAAAGATCTTATCACATATCTTGAGGCTGAGACTGTTGTTCACCTCAGAAAGGAACCACATAGATGTTAGGTGATAGGTAGTTGCTTATTGGTCCAAATGAAAAAAGCCCACCCCCAAGTGTCTGTGATAGTCTAGTCACATACAGCTCTGGATCCTCCTTCATTGCAAGCTTTTTGCTTTCAGCCCTGTTCTGGTGGGACTAGATTGCCTGGAGAAATTTGTGTTTTACAGATGTGTTTTGACTTGATTTTGTCTCTATTAAAGCCCACATTTAACAAACTACACATACTGAAACGTCACACTTTCATTGGTGCCCTCTATTTGTAAACATTCTTATTACCAGTTTTGGCATGAAGATCCAAGAAATCTTGTGGCTTTTTTTTTAATCAAACAGGTGCAAAGTGAGCAGTTTTTGTCAGCGATTAAAAGCAACTGTATGACTGTGCAAACTAGCAGCGCAGAAATATATTGCACTGTCCTCAACAGATATGCTGGATATGAGCAGGAATGCATCCTCTTTTGCATGGCCTGTGATGTTAAATCGAGGTTTGAATTTATCCTCTTGAGAAGCTGTACCATAATTGAGCATTCCAATAAGCTCTAAAGAACCGCCATTGCTTTTCTGTTGATACCAGTACATGTACTGATAGTTGTTGTCACCGTGACGACAAAAAAGCTTTGCCTCTTTCTCCTCCACTGTCTGTAGATGTTTGGGAGACTGCTGAATGACAGGAGAACAAACCACACAAACTACAGGAGGGTGAGGAGTGCATTACAATACATACATCAAATAACATAGACTGCAATGCATTGGAAATGCTTACCTTTTAACATGAAAGCAGTAATTATCGTTAAAAGGATTGCTGTGATCATGATTATAACATCCAACAGAAGAAATAACATTAAATTCACAGTGCAATGGTTGCCTCTCTAAATTGCTTCTTCTGCAGTCAAAAGAGCTTCTCACATATCTTATCACATATCTTGAGGCTGAGACTGTTGTTCACCTCAGAAAGGAACCACCTAGATGTTAGGTGATAGGTGCTTATTGGTCCAAATGAAAAAAGTCCACCCCCAAGTTTCTGTGATAGTCAAGTCACATACAGCTCTGGATCCTCCTTCATTGCAAATCTTGTTTCATTTTCTGCATGTGAAAATTACTTTGCCTTCTGTATCTGCAAAGTTCGGTTTACCCTGTTCCAAGCTGGTTAGCTGGTTCAGTTGTGTTTGTTCAAGGTTGGAGCTAAAGATAGATCTCCAAGAACAGGATCAGGTACCCCTGGTTTATTGGCTTTTTGCTCTTAGCCCTATTCTGATGGGACTAGACTACCTGGAGAACTGTGTGCTTCACTGATGTATTTTGCAAGTAGAACATGTCCCAGGTTGGTCTTGAACCTGGGTCCCCTTGAGCAAAAACACTCATTATATGTTGAGAGCAATGCACACGTCTGTGATGAAGGCCATTTTGCCGTTGTTGTCTATTCAAGTACACATTTAACAGACAATACATACTGAAACATCACATTTTCATTAGTGCCCCTATCTGTAAATGTTCTTATTGCCAATTTTGACATGAAGATGCAAGAAATCTTGTGGGGTTTTTTTTCTTTTTTCTTTTTTAATTAATCAAACAGTTGCTAAGTGAGCAGTTTTTTGTCTGCAATTGAAAGGAATTGTATGGCTGTGCAAACTAGCTGCACAGAAATACAGTCCGCTGTCCTCCGCATTTATGCTGGATATGAGCAAGAATGCATCTTTTGTAGCATGCCCTGTGATGTTAAATCGAGGTTTGAATTTTTCCTCTTGAGTAGCTGTTCCATAATTGAGGGTTCCAATAAGCTCTAAAGAACCGCCATTGTTTTTGTTTTTTTGTTGATACCTGTACAGGAATGTGTAGCTGCTGTCACCGTGATGACAAGAAATCTTTGCCTCTTTCTCCTCCACTGTTTGTAGAAGATGTCTGGGAGACTGCTGAATGGCAGGAGAACAAACCACACAAACTACAAGTGGGTGAGGAGAACATAACAATGAATATAAAATAAAGAACTTAGACTGCATTGCACTGTAAACACTTACCTGGTAGCCAGTAAGTAGTGATTGTAGTTAAAATGATTGCTCTGATCATGCTGATAACATTCAACAAAGGCAACAGAAGAAATAACATTAAATTCAGTGCAATGGCTGCCTCTCTAAATTGTTTCTTCTGCAGTCATGAGAGGTCAACAGCTTGAGACTAAAACCGTTGTTCACCTCAGAAAGAAATCACCTCGATGTTAGGTGATTGCTTATTGGTCCAAATCAAAAAAGCCCACCCCCAAGTGTCTGTGATATTCTGGTCACAATACAGCTCTGTATTGCCATTCAGTTCACATAAATGGGATTATTTTCATCTTCTGTATACAACAATTATGTTTGATATTTTAGGAAAAGAAATACCTAACCTAAAGTTTTGTCTGTAACATAAACAGCGCAGGATAAGTTAAGAAATGAATTTTAATACATAGAATTAGGAGCTTGTGCAAATTCAAGTGCATTAGTCCTTGGTGCAGTTTTAAGATAAATCTAAAATACATTTCAACTCACAAAAAAAAGGTCAATCCAGTTCTGTCTCTATATATTAAAGTATTATAGAAATGTAAACTATGTGCAATGTTTATAAATTATGCAAGCAAGACGTTTGGCTGCTAACATGGCGGATCTTCAAGCAGGAATTAAATAGGATTCAAAAATGAACAGTATTATTTTGTTCTTTTCTTCTTGCCTTTATTTGAGAGGACAGTGAAAACGTTTCAGGAAAGAACAAGGAGAAACAGATGGAACTGGACTAGAACATGCTCTTGAACCTGGAACCATTATGCTGCTTTTCTCCATTAAGCCCCATACATACTGAAACCTCACATTTTCATTAGTGCCCTCTATTTGTAAAAACAGTTATTACCAGTTTTGGCATAAATATTCAAGTAACCTTGTGGCCTCATGGAAAACTTTTTTTTAATCAAACAGGTGCAAAGTGAACAGTTTTTTGTCAGCGGTTATAAGGAATTATACGGCTGTGCTTACTTGTTGCACAGAAATACACTGCGCTGTCCTCAGCAGATATGCTGGATATCAGCAGGAATGCATCTTTTGTAGCATGTCCTGATAGGGCAAATCGAGGTTTGAATTTTTCCTCTGGAGTACCTGAATCACCTGTCAGCATTCCAATAAGCTCCAAAGAACCACCTTCATTTTTTTGTTGATACCAGAATAGGTATAGATAGCTGCTGTCACCATGATGGCAAGAAATATTTGCCTCTTTCTCCTCCACTGTCTGTAGAAGATGTTTGGGAGACTGCTGAATGACAGGAGAACAAACCACACAAACTACAAGAGGGTGAGGAGCACACAACGGTATATGTATATTAAATAACCTAGACTGCATTGCACTAGAAATACTTACCTGGTAACCAGTAAATAGCGATTATAGTTAAAATGCTTGCTCTGATCATGATTATAACATTCAATAGAATAAATAAGATTACAATGCAGCAGTTGCTTCTCTAAATATGTGTTTCTTCTGCAGTCATAAGAGTACAGCTGTCATATATCAAGGCCAAGACTGTTGTTCACCTCATTTGACTGGGTTGTCAACCCAGGTGCAGATGTGTCATGTGACAGGGGAGGGGTTTTTAGCGCAGGCTCCTATAAACCTGTAGCACTGTGCTGCACTCACTGCACAGAAATACACAGCACTGTGCTCAGCTTTCACAGACGACACCAGCAGGTACGCCTCTTTCTCTGCATCTCCTGTTATTGTGAAACCCTTTTTGTCAACCAAGTCCTGCTTGAATGAAAGAAAGCCAAGGTGCTCGAGATTTTGCCCATTAGACTGCTGGTACCAGTAGATTTTGTCATAGGTTTTGTCATGGTGACTGCAGGTGATGTTCATGGTCGCTCCAGTGACTAAGAAAAGGTTTCTAGGAGTTTGTGTAACATTTAACATCAAACACAGTCCTGTAAGGCCATTAAAGAAACAGATTAAACTACAGTGATTCCATAGATATGCAAGTATATATCTGCAAGTAATGTCTCACCAATGCAACACTGAAGCAGGAAACATTTGACTGGAAATTCACTCATGTTGAATTCTGGTTTGAATGAAAACTCACGGGTGAGCTAGTCAAGTTTGTTGGATAAATGGGTGGAGCCTGATTTATTCTGTTCACATCTACGTGTTTTTACTTCTACTGCCCCCTGCTGGGTTGGATATTGACTAGTAAAGTACAGTAGAATTCACTTTCCAAACAGCTCTTTCATTCTACATCTGCCATGTTATCAATAAATAATGTGATGTACATGGAATTTGTAAAATGTAAAAAGTTGTAATTGTTATCTGAGGTGCCAGGGCTATTTGTCGCACAAGACAATAAAAGGTTTTGAGTCAAAAATCCCAGTTATACAAATGTGTTTTTTTCTCAGGCAGTGGATATGTATGCTGATTTCAAAGAACTAGTTCAAACTTGTCTTTAATTAATCCTGTTAAACATTAAAAACTCAAATGTCATCATATTTTTTTTAATTGAATTACATAAACAAGTGAACAAAACAACACTTGCATACAATAATGCAAGAGTCAACTATAATGAAGGTAGATATTAGCCTGAACTGTTTTCTAACAACAAAGCGTTCACATATGTTACATTTCTGTTGTAAATGTTTGATAGTTTAAAATACATTGAGCCTGTAACCCATTGAGAAATATTCACTGGAGTAAAAAAAAAGTGTGACAACTATGGTTGACCATAACTATTTACATTTGACATGCTACAAACATAATTACCTTCTTAACATAAAGAAAGAATGACACTGTGATGTAATGAATAGGGGTTTGTGATAAAGTTTTTGTGCAGAACTGCAGGAAACCCACAGCACCGTGTTCTCTTGCAGCACAGTAATAGATTGCACTGTCATGTGAGGAAAGTTTTTTCAGTGTCAAATTGCTGTTGCTTGCTCCATTCCCCAATAGCTCAATTTTCTCCTTAAAATCTGGCTCTGAGTTATTATTTGTCCTGTATAGATACCCCATGAGCTGCATTTCTCCACTAAGAGCCTGCTTGTACCAGAGGATGACATTTAAGGTTGGATTTTTGTGAGAACAGTGAAGACTCACTGATTCTGCATTGTTTTTGGACAGCAGGTGAGTAGGGGTCTGTATGATAGTAGAGTTCACTGAGAAGTCTGTTAAGAGAGGGAAACATTTAGAGTGACAATACTGTTATAAAACACTACACTGAAATAAAAAATAATATAGAATTTACATTGAAAGAAATTTCAATTATAATGGTATTTTATTGTAAAACATACTCCAGTAATCTTTATTTACAACTTTGAAAAATCATTTTTATAGTGTGTACTACTCTTGTTCCAGACTGTTTCAATGCATTTTCTTACCTGTTAAAAAGAGCACCAAGATAGCAGTGTTGATCAGATGTCTAATCATGTTGTACCTAAAGACAAATGACTGGATGGGAGTAATGAACCCATTCTTAAACTTTTTTTTTCTTCATTTGAGAAAGGAAACTACATCAACTATATCAGTTACTGTATAAGTGAGCAAACATATTCTGCCCTCTGGTGTGTAAATGATGCTATCCATTGTTTTTTTTGTTTGTTTGTTTTTTTGACTGGTTGCTAGGCTATTGCTTATTGTGGTTGCTAATGTGTTTGCTCGGTCATTAAATAATGAAATAATATATATTATAATGTTATTAACTGACACGCAATAGGTAAACATCTGTGCACCAAGCAAAGAGAATATGTTGATTTTCAAAGACCTTGTTTTGTTGATTCTGTGGGGGAACATTGTTATCAAAAAGGAAGAAAAAAAATGTATTGTGTACCAAATCATGTGACAGCTGTGCAAAGCTTCTCTCTGTTACGCTATTATTAAAGGTGGGTTTTTGTTTAATGGAAAGGGAGGAAACAGCACTGTGGTAATAAGCAGCACAGTAGTACACAGCACTGTCTTCAGATTTTCTCAGCTGGATAAGATGAAGTGTAGAGTGTGTTTTACCGTGACCGCTCACATTAAAATGCTTCTCAAATGGTTTCTCAATAGTTCTTTGTTCATAATTCACATAACCAATGAGTTTCAGCTCAGTGTCTGTCTGTGAGCGCTGGTACCACATTAAAGTGTCATAGTTAGTTATTTGATGGCGACAGGTGATTTCAGACGGACTTTCAGGACTCCAAAAAATTGCAGAAGGATTTTGATCAACTTTACTAGAAAACACAACACCTGTGAAGACATGAAGGCAAATGCTACACTTTTATTATGTAACTAATTGTGTAAAATGAATCATTACAATTAAAGGTGGCAAAGTACATGTAAAGAAACATCTTATAGTATTACCTATGAAACAAATCACGGTGGTTGAAGAAACAAGAGATCCTCTCATGTTGATGTTGTGTGAGGGTGTATGTCAAAGACCAGATATGGAGGGGAATAAGTGGATTGTTTCATACCGCACTACGAGATGCAAATGGATTATGGGTAATGCTGCACCTCCTACAAATAAAGTCTACTGAAGGGTGGTGTCAATAAAGAGTGAGCAAAAAGTAGTGTAGTGAGCACCAGGAATAAACACAATCATATGCTGTCAGTGATCAGCAAATGAATGTGAGCCAGTTTTGGTCTGTGCAGGTGTTTATGGGGTTTCTAATAAGAGGAAGGTAATTGTAAAGAGGGCTGAACTCTCGCAGCACTGTGTGATACTGGCAGCGCAGTAATACATAGCCGTGACTTTGGCCTCTCTGTTACATGGTATATGAAGTGAAGCAGCTTTTTCACCATCACCTGATACATTAAAGACATTTACATATGGATCCTCGGTCTTTGGTGTTGTATAGTACATATAAGCTAAAAGTTTCAGTTCCGTGTCCCCAGGAGAGCGCTGATACCATAGTATTGTGTCATAGTTATTGATGTTATGGCTGCATGTCAACTCAACAATACTGTCAGGATGACACAAGACTGCATCTGGAGACTGATGGACATCTTTACACACAGCGGGGACTGTACAAAGAGAAGAACACAGAGCAAACTTTACAACTTGATTGTTATAGAAACATGTAAAACCTGAAACTAAAAATTGAGATAAAAATAAGTATTGTACCTGCTAGAAAGAGCACTGTCACAAGTTGGAAGGAGAGGCAAAACATCATGGCGAGTTCTCAACTGCACTCAGTTGAGTTGGGCTATGTAAAGAAACATCTTATAGTATTACCTATGAAACAAATCACGGAGGTTGAAGAAACAAGAGATCCTCTCATGTTGATGTTGTGTGAGGGTGTATGTCAAAGACCAGATATGGAGGGGAATAAGTGGATTGTTTCATACCGCACTACGAGATGCAAATGGATTATGGGTAATGCTGCACCTCCTACAAATAAAGTCTACTGAAGGGTGGTGTCAATAAAGAGTGAGCAAAAAGTAGTGTAGTGAGCACCAGGAATAAACACAATCATATGCTGTCAGTGATCAGCAAATGAATGTGAGCCAGTTTTGGTCTGTGCAGGTGTTTATGGGGTTTCTAATAAGAGGAAGGTAATTGTAAAGAGGGCTGAACTCTCGCAGCACTGTGTGATACTGGCAGCGCAGTAATACATAGCCGTGACTTTGGCCTCTCTGTTACATGGTATATGAAGTGAAGCAGCTTTTTCACCATCACCTGATACATTAAAGACATTTACATATGGATCCTCGGTCTTTGGTGTTGTATAGTACATATAAGCTAAAAGTTTCAGTTCCGTGTCCCCAGGAGAGCGCTGATACCATAGTATTGTGTCATAGTTATTGATGTTATGGCTGCATGTCAACTCAACAATACTGTCAGGATGACACAAGACTGCATCTGGAGACTGATGGACATCTTTACACACAGCGGGGACTGTACAAAGAGAAGAACACAGAGCAAACTTTACAACTTGATTGTTATAGAAACATGTAAAACCTGAAACTAAAAATTGAGATAAAAATAAGTATTGTACCTGCTAGAAAGAGCACTGTCACAAGTTGGATGGAGAGGCAAAACATCATGGCGAGTTCTCAACTGCACTGAGTTGAGTTGGGCCAATTTCTTCTAAACAGGAAATGACATCAAAAACCACCAGACTGCTGCCATGTTTTTTTTTTGGTCACATTTTATATTATAGGTGTCTTAAAGACATTAAATGCTATATTGTGTTCTATTGTATTGCAAAACACTTTTTGCTGCTATTGAGGTGTTTTAAGGGTGGGTTATGGGGTCAACAGAGTAATTCTGAATGTACAGTAATTACAGAAATTAGTTACATGTGTAATTACATACAGGTATTTGATGTTATGGCTGCATGTCAACTCAACAATACTGTCAGGATGACACAAGACTGCATCTGGAGACTGATGGACATCTTTACACACAGCGGGGACTGTACAAAGAGAAGAACACAGAGCAAACTTTACAACTTGATTGTTATAGAAACATGTAAAACCTGAAACTAAAAATTGAGATAAAAATAAGTATTGTACCTGCTAGAAAGAGCACTGTCACAAGTTGGATGGAGAGGCAAAACATCATGGCGAGTTCTCAACTGCACTGAGTTGAGTTGGGCCAATTTCTTCTAAACAGTTCTATTGTATTGCAAAACACTTTTTGCTGCTATTGATGTGTTTTAAGGGTGGGTTATGGGGTCAACAGAGTAATTCTGAATGTACACTAATTACAGAAATTAGTTACATGTGTAATTACATACAGGTATTTATAAATAAAAGTACAATGTAAAAACACATGTGCACAATAAAGTGCATTGTAACAGTTAAACAATAAGCACATTGTAGTAGTTTAAGACTCTTATACTGTATATAGTATATAGAATATATACAATATATAGTGGCGCCTTTTTTCCTCTGTGTTCCATATTAGCTTTTTCAATTATGTTTTCAAGAACTCATCAGTGTGGTTTCATGCAGGTGTAACATGATGCATTAAAGATTAGAGCAAGGTTTTTGTCATAGAAGGAGAACACTTGTGGCATTGTGCATAAGACGCTGCACAGAAATACTCTGCACTGTCCTGGTCTGGTCTTGCTTGGAGAATTTTTAAAGTAACCTCCTCTTCTCCGTTTCCAGTTAAATTAAAATGATCCTTATATGATGGCTCAAATTCCTTTATGCTGCTATATCGTGCATAACCGATCAGTTTCAGGCTAGAATCTCCATGTGACCTCTGATACCACAATATTGTGTCATAGCTAGTAATTGTATGTCTGCAGGTAAGACTGACAGACTCCTTGGGTTTGCACAGCACATCTGAAGGGGACTGATGCACCTTCTCACAAATCAGGTGACCTGAGAGTCCAAAGAAATACTGTTAGGTACAAATACTGATGCATTTCAATGTTTTTAGCCTTCATAAAATATACTTCCATGGCCCTGCAAATGTATTAGTTTCACTAAAATCATAATACCTGTAAACCAGCTCAGAAAGAAGATCACACTGAATCTAAGCATGTTGTGTGATGCTCATATCAGAGGAAAACTACTGAGGTTTTCAGTAAAGTAGTAGACCTAAACAGAGGAAGTGATGTCATGTTGAAATGGGCAGGATATCACTTTTTTTTTTTAAACGGGAATTAATAAAAACAACCAGATCCGAGATAATAAAATGTATATAGAGAGAGAGAGAGTGAATTTGAATGATCAACTCGGAAATTAATTAATTGATTCTACAAATGAATGTATTGAATTGTATTGCAAAATATATACACAGAAATAGAAAGTAGAAATATATAGACAGAAATTAAGTCAAGTTATGAACATATTCATAGAGCACTTTAAACAAAACAGATTGTTCCGACGCAGCTTTACAGTAATAAACAGGAAAATAAGAGTGTTAATGTTGCAAAAGTCATTCAGCTCTACAGTAGATAATGGTGACATTCTTCAGCTCGATTTAGTTCAGTGTTGATTAAATTAATTTCAATAACAGTGTCAATGTTGTATACTTCATCAATTATGAAACACATTTGATTCCGTTATAAAGAAGCTGTAGAAGACAATAGTTTCATCATCCAGTTCAGTTCAGTTCAAGTTTTGTTTTCATCTGATATTTTCAGTGCAGTCAAATCAATAATATTATGGAATATTAATTGTCTTTTAAATCCCAACAGAGCAAGCCAAAGGCAACAATGGCAAGAAACAAAGCAAAGTAGTAGAGAAAAATCCTTGGTAGAAACCAAGCTTAGTCAGGGACTTTTATTTTAAGTAACCCTTCTGTTGCATTCCGTTGACCTATTTGCTTACTATATTTATCAATTTGAAAACAAAACTGAGTTGTCAGGTTCCTCTCATGGAATCCAGCTCAACCCAAGAGCTTGAAAGTTAATGAAAGATGCACAAAAGATATGGGCTTTTTGTAGGGCTCATGGGGGGCCTACAGCACTGTGTGCACTGGCTGCACAGAAATACACTGCGCTCTCCTTCAGGGTAAGCTCTGAGATTGTCAGGTTCACAGAACTCTTGGCATCTCCCACCAGATTATATTTTTTATCATCTTTCTCCACATTGTGGGCACCGTGAAAGGAAAATCCAATAATGTGCATGCCTTGCCCATGCTCATGCTGATAGTACCACAATATGGTGTTGTAGGTGGATATACTGTGAGAACAGGATAAAGTGAAGGTCTGTGCAGAACGCACGATGACTTCAGCAGGAGTTTGAACAACACTGCTGAACAAATGGCCTGTTAAATAGATGAAAATGAAACGGTAATTTCACAGCATTGTGCGGTGTCAAAAATACTTCACCAGATAATGTAACAAGATTACACAGAAAGTTGAGTCCAAAAAAGAAAACACATTTAAATTCACTTACCAAATTGCCCGTAGAGCAAATAAAAGAGTAGAAATGGATTTCTCACCATTATCAAGTTTTAATGACACAGGGTTCTTAGAAAATTTTAAAAAATATATGCATTTATACAATATCAAAATAGCATATAGCTCTATTTGTTGCAAATTCATCTGAATTTCATCAACCCTTTCAGAGGTGAGGTCCCTCCTCCATCCTCTTGGGTGGATGTGTTGCAAAACAGCCCCACCTATTGAGACGAAAGCATAACATTGTGTTCACGAAGCTCCAACTCTTGAATTTTTGTTCAGTGGTTTAATTTGTTTGCAGGTTATATACAAACTACATACATAGTTATGACACATTTTCGTATTTTTTATAAAATTGATTCCTCACTGTGAATCACTTGAGGTCAAAAACAAAGAAACTGAAGTTTTTGCTATTTTTGTAAAAAAAAAAAAAAAAAAATTAAAAGGCAGACTGAAATGAATACCACAGGAGCAGGTGTGGATTAAGACATACCTTTTTTCCTAAATCTCTTCATCACAGCATTAAAGAGACATTTTTGTAATGAAGAGCAGGGATCTAAAACACTGCGTAACATGCAGCACAAAAATACACTGCACTGTCATTAGACAAGAGATCTTTAATGGTCAAATATCCATTACTGTTTCCATTTCCATACATTTCTATTTTGTTTGTGAAAGCTGCTTCTTCGTTCTTTGATGTTAAGTATAAATATCCCATTAATGTGTGATTGTTACTCTGACACTGTTAAAGTGCATGACTGCAGTATATGATATATGACTTTATAGGGCCCCACAAAAACCAAACTGTGCTCTTGTCTTAACTCCTGGAATTTTGCCCTGAAGTTTTGATGCAATTTAATTAACAATTAATTCAAAACAATGCAATGCAGACTGCAAGATTTTAATTTTTTTTTTACTTTTAAAGGTCAACCAAACAAAGACAAACAGGACACTTTTATAACATCTAATCATTTGTTTAAATCACAGTTTCTATGAGTAGTAATGTTTGGATTAGATAAGTCATTTAATTTGGCTGTTATCAATATCTAACAGTATATACAGTACATGCATCACTGGAGAATACTTGCATTTTTTTTTACCTTTTTTTTACCCCCATGTCAAGTCAATGTAATTTCCAGCACATCTCTGAATATGTACCTTTTTTTTCTTTATATCAAGAAACACATTTTATATAAAGACATGCATTATTTAAAATTCAGATAAAAATTTACAAATCTTGTAGTTGAAACCTTATGATCCATGATAACCCAGCATGAGTCGTGATCTAATGATAATTCGTATGTATTTTACGTAAAATGTGGTTCTATAAAACGTACATGTACTTACGTTTTTACAGGCACTAAAACTTACAATACTGACGTATTTTTACCATCTAAACGTACAAATACTTACGTATTTTCATCATTTAAACGTGCAAAACTGACGTATTGACGACAACTAAAAATTAATCCTTATGAATATTGAAATTGCGGCATTAATTGTATTATTATTGTTGTTTTTAGTTGTCACATCAATTACCTTGTTTTTAATTGCATTATTACATTGTTTACTCGTTTACTTAATATGAAATGATAACATTTCGTTCTGTTCTGTGTGATTTATTCTGCCAGCTCGTTTCCAAGAATAGGCCTACATAATGTTAAACAAGACTACACTTTAAACCCTTAAAATAAATAACATCTCTGCAATCGTTTAACCTTCATGTAATGTTTACTTTGTTTGCCATTTATATCCTTTTATATTCGCTATAAAATGGGTAGGTTAAGGATTGGAGGAAGGTTAAGGGGTCTAAAAATCTAAATCGCTTATTGATAAAATGATAAAAATGCATATTCGCTATAAAATGGGTAGGTTTAGGTTTAGGGTAGGTTAAGGGGTCTAAAAATCTAAATCGCTTATTGATAAAATGATAAAAATGCATATTCGCTATAAAATGGGTAGGTTTAGGTTTAGGGTAGGTTAAGGGGTCTAAAAATCTAAATCGCTTATTGATAAAATTATAAAAACATTC
>NW_015657975.1:30421-35252 GCF_001515625.1 Sinocyclocheilus rhinocerous | reverse complement strand
GGAAGGTTAAGGGGTCTAAAAATCTAAATCGCTTATTGATAAAATGATAAAAATGCATATTCGCTATAAAATGGGTAGGTTTAGGTTTAGGGTAGGTTAAGGGGTCTAAAAATCTAAATCGCTTATTGATAAAATTATAAAAACATTCATACGGATATCTTAATGGTATAAAAGATACGTAAACATTTTATGTTTTTTTAGCTAAAAATACGTAGCGATTTGTACGTTTTAAATGTTGAAATACATCTAAATTGTACGTTTTAGCATCAATAAAAACGTACAAAAATGTACGTTTTGTGCTTGTAAATGTTACTTAAGCCCCGCAGTTTATAGTTGTCATTTTCCTTTTGTAAGTATTTTTCTAGATGTTATCCATGTTTTATTTCTCAATGACATGCAAGCAAACAACCAAATAAAGGATTTCACAGGTGAAAAAAAAAAAAAGGTATTCACTTCCTTCCTGTCACATGAGGCTGTCAAGTTCCTTCCCCTACTTCCAGGAAGCATGGCGAAGGCAAATCCTCCCAAAGAAATGTAATTTTCATGTTACTAATAAGTATTTTTTGTTGACAAATATATACATCTACATAATCATGAAGGTCTCTAGAATCATCCAAACAAAACAAATCTTACAGGAGATCTATAGTGTTTTGTATACTTAGTCAAAAGTCCAAGTGGCAACTATAGTTGCCGGTGGGCAAATGACTTGTAAGTACATATCATATATCATATGACATATCAATATCATGGGGAAATGGAGTATACTGTGTTAATAGGTTAATAAATAAAGGTTATTGGTCTTGTTTTCTGCTTTTTGCTTTCATAATATCCCACCTAAAACATAACGTAACCCTTTAAGTGACATCTCTACTGTACAGTAGACCTTAATTTGATAGGGATGAATAAATCTGTCAAAAGGAGGAGATGAGAGAGCAATCTTTCCACAGCTCTACTGCCATGGGGGGGTGGGAATTTACAGCTTTCAAGTGACAGCAGCAGTTTACAAACTTCAGTCAGACACACAAAGGAAGAAAGGAAAGATAAAGAGCTAACACATGGGATTAATTGCTGTAGATTAAAATATGTTTATGTAAATTTATAAAACTACTCCTTGTAGGCTACTTCTACTAAAACTGCTTACGTAAGGGAAAGTGTCCCTTACGTTACATTGTGTCACCCTCAAGTTGCAAACCTATGAGATTCTTTCTTCTGTTGAGCACAAAAGAAGATATTTTGCAGATTGTTGGTAACCAAAACAGTTAAATGCGTAATTTTCTTTCAGGTATACCTTTTTTATTATATAGATGCAATATTTTCTTCATTCTATTTATTTTTATTTATTTATTTTCATTTAACTTTTTGATACACAGTACCCTGTTGGGGCAACTTAATGGCTGCACTTTGTTGTGTTTTCATATTCAAGAGATTATAAGATAGATGCAACTTTTGGGGGGTTTGCATCGAATGCATGATAAATTTGTTTATGAATAAAGATTGATCTGTTGAAAGCAGTTATTTTAAGTTAGATGCCAAAAGCTCTCCTCCTATTCAAATTTGACATTGAAGGGGTGCATACAACATATTTGCCCACCGGCAACTATAGTTGTCGCACATTCAAATACGATTTACAAGAAGAAAAAAAAAACCTGGGGAAAATAAATGCAGAACATATTCACATAGGACAATATTAACATGACTACGTATATGCATAAAAGCATTCAGAAAAATTTGGGCACAAATGGGTTAATACCTATGTATAAACAAGACCAGGCTGCTTAATGCACATCACATAACTAGCATTTAACATATTCGAAATACACTTTTTTTCTGATGGATTTTTAAATTGTAGCATTGCATATGATAACAAATTTTATGCTGAAATAAATGCTGAAGGCTTTTTAAAAGGTTCCCAATATTGTTTTTAATGTGACCTGCAAATATCAAAAAGAAGGAAAGAAGAACACTGACATTTGTCAAAAAATAAATAAATAAAAAATTACACCATGGAATGTAGCTTATGTAAAATTGTTTAATAAAAGGCCCTACTACAGTTTTGGTTTGTGGTAATAACAGGTTTTTGTAGGCAGATGAAATTATCTCTAACACTGTGCTTCACTGGCAGCACAGTAATACATAACAGATCTCCCAGATGCATTCGGCTTAAAATCAAGAGCAGAGAATTTTGCACCATCTCCAGTAATATTGAACTCATTTGTGTATGGACTTTCTGTGGCTGGATTTGTGTAACGCACGTATCCAATAAGATTTAGAGCAGCATCCCCTGTCACTTGCTTATACCATAATATCATGTTATAGTTTGGTATTGTGTGAGAGCAGGTGAGTTTAACAGGTTCTTGAGCTTTAACTAGCTTGTCTTTTGGCGTTTGATGAACTTTGTCACTTAATGATTCCCCTGTTTGAAAGAGAAGGAAAGCACATTAAAAATAGTGTGACTAAAGCCATAGACTAAAGCATCATGACCATTTAGAAAGAAGTGATTTTGTACCTGAGACCAAGAATAGCAGTGCTGTGAAATAAATCAAACACACTGTAAATGTCATGTTGATGCTTCAGTGCTGGAGCTCTCAGAGTGACACCTATAACAAATGAACTGCTGTCTGAGAAACATGAAGACTGGCCCACTTCTTTGGTAAATCTGTCTTTACATAGATCAGGTTGAAAGGTGACTCCTACTGGTCTTGATAGTAATTGCACCAATGAGGTACATACTACAGTAAGTAGTAGCTCTTTTACTTAAGTTTGTCATGAAATATGTGCTTTTATTGCATAAAAAATGCAATGTCTATTACAGAATGTAGTTGTTCAGTGAGATCACTGCATGCTTGATAAATGTTAGTATTCAATAAAACCATTTCAGACAGTATTTGACTTACGTCTGACAGATCCCTCTCGTGAGCACAATAGTTGACTGTTGTTTTCATAACAACCAGCAGAGTCTGAAATGAATACCACAGGAGCAGGTGTGAATATTAAACTTTTCTACCCTTCATCCGTTAACCGCAGTATCAAAGAGCAGTTTTTGTAATGAAGAGCAGGGATCTAAAACACTGTGTAATATGCAGCGCAAAAATACACTGCATTGTCATTAGATGACAGACTTTTAATGTTCAAATATCCATTGCTATTTCCATCCCCAGACATTTCTATTTTATCTTTGAAATCATTTTCTTTGTACGGATCTTTTCCAAGTAAATATCCCATTAATGTGAACCCGTGGTCCTGGTTTTGTCTGTACCAGTTGATTTGATTGTAACTGGACACACTGTGTGAACACTGGATCTTTGCAGTTTCTCCTTGTCTCTCAATCACGTCAGGTGGAGACTGGTTGACTTTGTTACTAAGAGAAAAACCTGTGAAGAGAGTATTCACATATTTCACAAAACAGAAAATAGAGGTTAAATTACTTTGCATGAATGCATACAGAGCCTTACCTGAGAAACTGATCAGCGTAACAATAAATATGATGACAGCTTTCATGTTGACACTCAGAGAATCTGTTACTGTATGTGAAAATGTTACTGATGCAACAACAATGTAAAACAAATCATCACAATATCACAATATACTGTACGCCGTGGATATCCACTTTGATATGTAGAAGTGCAACTTTTCTGTGAGCCAGTTTAAACTGGTTGGTTAAATTTGACTGGTTAGCGTGACTAGCTCGCTAGCGCCTGCTGGTAGATGTTGTAACTACATCTGGCAGCAAAGAATCTTGCAGTGTTGCCAAGTCTGTGGTTTTAATGTTGAATTTGACTGCTTCTATACCATTGCCAAAGGTTGTATTTTAGTCGGCAGGTTAAAGCGAGCTTTCTTGAATGCTGTTTCAACAGAGAAAAACCATGGGGGGAAAATGCGATTGGGCTAGTTTTGGACTAGTTTTGATTAGCAATTGGGCTGGTTTTATTTTGCCGGCCTGGCAACCCTGGCATCTTGACAGCCATTCAAAAACAGGTCTGTATTTTTACAGAATAAAATTTGAATCAAGAAGCATAAAGAATAATTAATGAATTGGTCCCACTTTATATTAGGTATCTTTAAATACTATGTACTTAATAATAAAATGAATTAATAGGGGCAACGTACCTATTGTGCTCATGTTGAATTGCAAGAAACATTTGCTGTTATTGAGGTGGAATACAGGTTAAAGGCAGGTTTGGTGGTCTGGTTGGTTTAAAGGCGAGACACTGCAGGTGAATAGGGTAAAAATATTAACTAATAGTTATCACCCAGTTGATTGATTAAATTGATAATTGCAAACATTTTTTGTATTACAAGTTTTCTAAAATGTTATGTTTAAATATGCAAATGATGCATTATTTAATGAAATATGCGCTGATTTGCATACATTTCTAGTACAAAAATCTGAACACTGGATGAAGTCAGTTTCAAAATTCTTGTTTAATTTTTTTGACATATTAGAGTCAAATGTTTTTACAGAGGGAATTTTGGGTATCTCTTTTTGTCACTCCATAATTCAGAAAAATCTTTGAACAGCCAGAAAACGTCTCAGGTCACGTACAGTATGTAACCATGGTTCCTCGAGGGAACGAGACGCTGTGTCGGAGAACGCTTTGGGACGCCTCTGTGACCACGCTCTGAATCACATGTGAAATCAGTCCAATAGCTGAGCGAGATTTCATGGGCGGGTGACATCATGACCAGGAAGCTATAAAAGCACGTGCGGCGGAGCCGGCGTCAGCTTCAGGAATGAAGCAAGCGCTGGCAGGGATGCCGGAAGTATGGCACCAAGACGCAGCGTCTCGTTCCCTCGAGGAACTAGGGTTACATACGTAACCTGAGACGTTCC
>NW_015657975.1:29488-30369 GCF_001515625.1 Sinocyclocheilus rhinocerous | reverse complement strand
ACTGATAGGGCCTGCAAATCCCGAACTCTCTTAAGAGAAGATATCGCCAGAAAAAAGGTAGTCTTTATAGTAAGGTGGCGATCAGAGATCTCCTCAATTGGCTCGAACGGAGGCTTACAGAGAGCTTCTAGCACCACGGCCAGGTCCCTCATGGGGATGCGAGATCGTACGAGAGGCCTCAGCCTCAGCACACCGCGGCAGTGGCTCGCATGTCTAGATCGTAGAATCTGACGAAGGTAATGGGCGTGGACCAACCCGCAGAGTTGCAGATGTCCTGCATAGGGATACCTGCTAAAAAGGCCTTGGAGGCCGCCACACTTCGAGTGGAGTGAGCCTTGACCCCTAGCGGCGAGGGGAGATCAGAGGACTCATAAGAGATAGAGATGGCATCCACTATCCACCGACTGAGGGTCTGTTTCGTAGCGGGGGACCGTAGCAAACAAGCAGCTGGTCCACCCTCCTCCACAGGGCAGGCTCGCACTGGACATATACAATTAAGCTTCTGCTGGTCTGGCTCCCTGAAGGGAGGAGGACTGAAGGCCTGAAGTACGATAGGCTGCGGTGCTGATGAGGGGACTTTAGGGACATACCCCACTCGAGGGTACAGAAACGCTTTGGCCAGACCGGGCGCAAAGTCAAGATAGGAAGGGGCCACTGATAGGGCCTGCAAATCTCTTAAGAGAAGATATCGCCAGAAGAAAGGTAGTCTTTATACTAAGGTGGCGATCAGAGATCTCCTCAATTGGCTCGAACGGAGGCTTACAGAGAGCTTCTAGCACCACTGCCAGGTCCCACGTGGGGACGTGAGATCGTACGAGAGGCCTCAGCCTCAGCGCACCGCGGAGGAAACGTGTAACCAGGGGGTGTCTTCCCACTGACTG
>NW_015657975.1:25469-26429 GCF_001515625.1 Sinocyclocheilus rhinocerous | reverse complement strand
GGCGGCGTGGGCATTCTCGTTCCCCTAGCGTTTTCCGACGCAGCTCGAGTTCCTGAAGAGGAACGTCTCAGGTTACGTATGTAACCCTAGTTCCTCGAGGGAACGAGACGCTGCGTCGGAAAACTCTAGGGGAACGCCTTCTGTGACCAAGCTCTGAATCACATGTGAAATCAGTCCAATAGCTGAGTGGGACGTCACGGGCGGGTGACGTCATGACCAGGAAGCTATAAAAGCACCTGCGGCGGAGTCAGCGTCAGCTTCAGGAATGAGGCAAGCGCTGGCAGGGATGCCGGAAGTATGGAACCGAGACGCAGTGTCTCGTTCCCTCGAGGAACCAGGGTTATACGCGGCGACAAGGAGCTCCCAGCACCGGGCCCTGGGCCAAGAACCACGGTTTCCTCCACATGTCCAAGGCACGTAGGCATCGCCGCGTGACTTTGAACATGCGAAGCGGGTTTCCCCTCGGGGAGAACCCCTTGTTCTTGTGCCACCACTGTAGGGGTCTCATGTACATCAGGCCAAGAGTTATCACGTTGGACGCAGCTGTCATCAGAACCAAGCAGTCTGGAACTGCTTGACTGTGAGTGACCGGCCTTCTCTTACTCTCGCGACTGAGGTGAGGATCGACTCGATCCGAGCAGGAGACATACGTGCCTGCATCGTGGTCAAATCCCACACCACGTCCAGATAAGTGGTTCTCTGTACTGGAGAAAGCACACTTTTCTTGGCGTTAAGTCTTAACCCAACAACTGTGCTTCGCTCCCAAGCAAACCACGCACAGACTGTGTGTATCCCTACCCGTGATGTAGCGTGGGCAGGGAGGAACACACAATCTATAACGTGTCTTGCTCTCGCCCTTAGCATGCTTTGTCTTAGCGTGAGCTTTAGACATAGCTGGAGCTTATAGTTTCACTTTTTTGACAGACAACAATAAATATGACTGACACACACAGAGCGCTT
>NW_015657975.1:20577-25422 GCF_001515625.1 Sinocyclocheilus rhinocerous | reverse complement strand
ATAGTCAGACAAATACTTCATTTTATTCCTCAGAATTAAATGCAATCAAACAACCAGACAAGTAAATACGGTCTGGTGTAATAAGATTCACATCAAAATCCGAAATGATGTAATATATGCGTTCCCAAAGCATTCTCCGAAGCAGCTCGAGTTCCTGAAGAGGAACAATATATTTTTACAATTTTTGGGGGAATAAAATGTCGTATACAATCAAGCAAATTATATATGAACAAATCCCTCTGTAAAAATCTTCTGAATATAGACAGGAATAAAAATGTAAAGTTTGGTGTGTGTAATTGCTACTGAAGTGGAGATTTATGGCTCAGTGTAGGAGAAAAAACTCATTTTGAGAAAACGGCCTTTAAAAATATGTATTGTAATTGAAATCTATTGACACAAATAGATAAAGTGCTATAAAATAAGCACTTAACAGTGTCTTTTGGATGTTTTCTTTCCACTAGTCTTTATCAACACTTTATGAAAAGCCAAAAAGCCCAAAATCTCAAAATTGACAGGTGCATGAAAAAATAGTGTTTTTGCCTGCAGTGTCTCCCCTTAAGCGGTAGAGGTATGGTCAACAGTGTAATTATAGATGTAACTACAGAAATTAATTACAGATGTAATTACAGTATTTTCAAATATAAGTACAATGTAAAAACATGTATGTACACAGTAAGTGCATTGTATCAAATGATTAATTTAAATATAAGTACGTAGTAGTTAAGGCCACTTAATATAAAGTGGATCCCATTCATTTAATTACAATTAATCATATTTTAGTAGATGTTTCGGCAGTGTTTTATTTAGCTGGTGTTCTCACTAGGCTTTTTACTTTACCAACCCTGGTCAACCAGCATAAACACAAAGATCATGTTGGTTGATCGGCTCTACTAGCAGGACCAGATCCAATTTAGCAATAACCAGCATACAGTAGCTACCCTGTACAAGAGCATAGATGTTCATGCTGGTCTAACCTGGTCTTTTCAGCAGGTGGACTGTCTCAGTAATAGAAACAGGTTTAGTGGTTTGTAGCAGGTGAACAGTTTCACCTGTTTTAGTGCACACAACAGATGTGATAAGGATGTGTTTTTGCGCTGGGTTGTGAGGATTTAACACATTGTGTCTCCGAGCTGCACAGTAATAGACTCCGCTGTTGTCTTCTGTCAGATCTTTTATTGTAAGTGTGGCGCTATTTCTGCCATCTCCAGCCAAGCTGATTTTGTGTTTGAACTCATCTTCAGGATATGCAAAATCAATATTGAGATAACCAAGAAAAATTAATCCCTTGTCATCAGATTGTTTATACCAAAGGATGAGATCAAAGCCCTGGATTGAATGTGAGCAAGTGAGAACAGCAGATTCTGTGAGGTTTCTTATCAGGTCCTGGGGAGTCTGGTCAACTTTTTGACTTTGTACAAGACCTAATCAGAGCAGAAAGAAATGATAAATGGTACATGGTGTTTTTAGAACATTATTACTTTGCATTAAAGAACATGCTTTGGAAAAACTTACCTGGTAACATGACAAAGAATATGGCAAACATTAACATCATGGTAACATTCAGCACATAGTCAGCATTGATTAACACCTGCTAACAATGACACAAAATAAAAGTCAAGACAAGTGACAGGAAGTGACGCATTCCCACCCCAGGAAAGAACAATTACAAATCAAAAATCTATTTAATATCAGTTGTTTATCAGACACAAGCTTTTCAGATTTTCAATATAAACATTTCTCATTACACTTTTACAAGAATAAATTATTTGAGCTGTGCTAATTGTATAGCTCATTACTATTACTGTATGCCATCAAACGTTTGTGAAGAAACATCTGATCCAAAGTTGATACCTATATGAAGAACTGAGAATTGAGACATTATGTCTCCTGGTCCATGAAATATCAACCTCTGAGAAGTAAAATTTCCTCCTGGACTGTGTAAAAGAAAAGAAAAGAACTTCAAACTTGACTATGCAACATAATTTGTCCTATTATTTTATTTATATGTATTTATTTGTTTGTTTGTTTGTTTGTTTATTATTTTATTTTATTTGCAGATAAGCAGTAATTTTGCAAAAAATCTGTTATTTATTTATTTGTTTGTTTCATTTGATTTATGGTTAAAGTGATTGCAATGTAGTGCTTAAAAAATCTCTAAATGAACGTCTGTGTTGAGTGGAGAACTCTCTTAATACATAAATTGTTGGTTTGTGGTAATAACAGAGGTTTTTGTAGGCAGATGAAATGATCTCTAACACTGTGCTTTGCTGGCAGCACAATAATACATAAGAGAACTCCCAGATGCATTCAGCTTGAACTCAAGAGTAGAGGACTTTGCACCATCTCCTTTAATAATGAACTGATTTGTGTATTGGACTTCAGTGGATGCACTTGTTAAACGCACATATCCAATAAGATTTAGAGCACCTATCACCTGCTCATACCATAATATCATGTTATAGTTTGGTATTGTGTGAGAGCAGGTGAGTGTAACAGGTTCTTGAGCTTTAACCAGCTTGTCTTTTGGAGTTTGATTAACTTTGTCACTTAATGATTCCCCTGTTTGAAAGAGAAAGAAAATGATTAAAAGAGTGTGAAAGCCTAAAGTCATATGAACATGTAAAAAGAACAATTTTGTACCTGAGACCAAGAATAGCAGTGCTGTGAAAAAAATCAAACACACTGTAAATGTCATGCTGATGCTTCAGTGCTGGAGTTCTCTGAATGATGTACAGAATAAACCACCCATAACAAATGAATTCCCAGCATTCTTTAAGAAGCATAAAGTCTGTCCCACTCCCTTTAATATTTCTGTACTTAGATTTGGTCGAAAAGAGACTCCTACTGGTTTTGATAGTAATTACACCATTTTTTAAAGTCTTTTGATAGTGCAGTACAAATGATTGGTCAAGGCCTGTTTATCAACTCTAATGTACTGAAAATATTTGTTTTTATCCAACTTTATCTGTTCTTCATTTCCCACAAACACAAGTTCAGATATATTGCAAATATATGATTACTTAAAAAAAAATTCATTCATTAGTTCGTTAATTTGTTCATTTGTTTGTTTGTTTGTTTGTTTTACAAAAGCAGTCTAAATAGCAGTGGATAAGTTTACATGACCAATGTTTGAAAAAGACATTAAAAGTTAATAACAATGGATGTGCCCCTTAATTGTGTCTGTTAAATGTCGAACAGTTCAATTCTGTTAATTCTGTTTGTTTGTTTTTGTTTTTTGTTTTTTGCCAAATAATGACATTTTCACCTTATGTAAAACTATGTATTTTACTTGATAATATTCTGCAGGGAAAATTACATTTAAGGTATCCTAAAGATATGTTTTCACTTACAACAAAATGGCAGCTTGATTGGAAATGGAGTGAAATAAACTAAACTACTACAGTTTTGGTTTGTGGTATTAACAGAAGTTTTTGTAGGAAGATGAAATGATCTCTAACACTGTGCTTTGCTGGCAGCACAGTAATATGTAACAGATCTCCCAGATGCTTTCGGCTTAAAATCAAGAGTAGAGGATTTTTCACCATCTCCTGTAATATTGAACTCATGTATGTATTGACTTTCTGTTGCTGGATTTTTATAAAGCACATATCCAATGAGATTTAGTGCACTGTCACCCTTCAGCTGCTCATACCATAGTATCATGTAATAGTTTGGTATTGTGTGAGAGCAGGTGAGTGTAACAGACTCTTGCGTTTTAACCAGCGTGTCTTTTGGCGTTTGATGAACTTTTTTACTCAATGATTCCCCTGTTTAAAAGAAAATGACAAGCATATTAAAATTGTTGTGAAAATATGAAAATACAGAAAGCAATGATTCTTTAAGGCCTACCTGAGACCAAGAATGGCAGTGCTGTGAAATAAATCAAACACACTGTAAAAGTCATGTTGATGCTTCAGTGAGAATGATGTGTAGAATAAACCACCCTCTAACAATTAACTCTCAGTGCTCTCTGAGATCTCACACTCTCTTTGAGAAATGTATCTTTATTTAAATTAGGTTGAAAGGAGACCCCTATTGGTCTTAATAGCAATTGCACTAATTCAGTTTATGTTTTTTCATAGGGCAGTACAGCTGATCAATCAAGGTGTTCACTGTGATAAAATTTGATTCTTTTACTGAAATAAATCAACTTCCAGAATTTGGTTTTATCCACCTCTATCTGGCCTTCAATTCCCACAGACATCAGAAAGGAATGTACAGACATAATACATCTTAGTGAAGTTTTGTCTGCGTAATTACTGTGTAAGACCTAAACCACTTTAGCTGAACCCAATAATTCGCATTCTCTCACCTACACAATATCATGTGTTTCTCATTGAAAACTCTCACAGATAAGTCTCAAATATAAACCACAGGAGCAGGTGTGAATGAAGACTTTCTTTCATTTTGCTTTATCTGTTAATCACAGAATTTAAAGGGTTAGTTCACCTTCTTCTTTCAGACGAATCCAATCGGAGTTATATTAAAAATTGTCCTAGCCCCTCCAAGCCTTTCAGTGGGGGTAAGCGGGTGTTGGTTGTCAACAGTTCAGAAGACGTGAAATAAAGTGCGTGCATCCGTAATAAAACGCCCCTCACACGGCTCCGGGAGGTGAATAAAGGCCTCCTGTTGCGAGTCCATGCATTTTTGTAAGATAAATATCCATATTTCAAACGTAATAAACACTTTTTTCTCACTTCCGCTGACTGTCATACGCGGAAGCCGTGCCGGCAGATGACGTAAAACGTCGACGTTGCGTGATAAGTGACGAACGCGGAGACAAAACAAAACAAAATGGCATTCACAAATTAGAAGCACAAAACGAGGATTTGTAAAGAAAAATGT
>NW_015657975.1:14601-20552 GCF_001515625.1 Sinocyclocheilus rhinocerous | reverse complement strand
AAGACGTCGGCGTTGCGTGATTAGTGACGAACGCGGAGACAAAACAAAACAAAATGGCATTCACAAATTAGAAGCACAAAACGAGGATTTGCAAAGAAGAATGTCTGAGGATTTCGGTATAAGCCAAGAGGAGACTGGTTTTCCTTTGCTAAAGTAAGGAAACTTTGTTTCCTTTGCTCCTGCATTTCTCAGAGGTGCGCGCACGACACAATACGTCCTACGTCATCCGCCTGAACATCTTCCACAACGAGTACATTACCACAATATCGCTGATATGCTGTGGATGTATGTACAAATAAGAAGAACATGCAACTCTTCTGTAAGCCTGTTTAAATCAGGTGGTCAAAATTAGTTTGACTAGCATGACTTGCTAGCCCCTGCTGGCAGATATTGTAGCTACAAGAATTTTTCTTAATTGACAGCCATTGTACCTTTGCATTGCAAATAATAAATTATATTATCATAGATAATATATCAGTTCCCATTTGACTGAAAGCAAATGGGGCTGAAATGGATGGATATGAAGTGCCACTGAGATAAAATGGAATGTTTATGGATATTATCTCCGTATATAGACCACCTTGAGTTAAACGCTGCAATTAAACATGTCTGTTTAGTAATGCATTCTATTTCACATTATTTTTACATAATGTGGGTTGTATAATGTACAGTATTGAGTATTAAGCTTATAGTGCTGAACATATACTCTCTTTATGTTTCTTTATTTAAATTATTTTTCAACCTTTAGGGAGGCCCCTAAAGGTTGAAACCATAACTGTAATATTAAAAGGATAGTTCACCCAAAAATTAAAATTCTGTCATTGATTACTCACCCTCATGTCGTTCCAAACCCGTAAGACCTTCATTTATCTTCGGAACACAAATTAAGATATTGTTGATGCATTTCGAGAGCTCTCTAACCCTCCCATCCATTTTACGAAGCTACGAGAATAATTTTTGTGCGCAAAGAAAACAAAAATAACGACTTTATTCAACAATTCGTCTCCTCTGCGTCACCCTATAGCGCCATTTTGGAAAGTATCACATACGTAAACAACGTATGCTGTTCTGTGTCAGCAGCACCCTACGCGGATACACTGTTTACACGGTTTACGCTCTGATCTGAACGTAAACAACTTATCCACGTACATATTTTGTTTACGTACGTGATACTCTCCAAAATGGCGCTATAGGGTGTTGCGGAGGAGACGAATTGTTGAATAAAGTCATTATTTTTGTTTTTGCGAGCAAGTGAGAACAGCAGATTCTGTGAGGTTTCTTATCAGGTCCTGGGGAGTCTGGTCAAATTTCTTACTTCGTATGAGACCTAATCAGAAAAATTGATGAATGATACATGGTAATTTTCATGAAATTATTTCTTGACATTAATAAATACAAAAATCTTACCTGGCAACATGACAAAGAATATGGCAAGCATTATTACCATGGTGACATTCAGCACATAGTCAGTATTTGATGGAAAGCAGCTAAATGCCTACTAACACACTGAGACAAAATAAAAGTCACAACGTGTGAAAGGAAGTGACGTGTTCCCACCCAAAGAAAAGAAAAGAAAAATCCCAACTGAAACCTCTTTAATACCTCAGCTGTTCTGTGATACAACTATGCTCACCATATTTAATGTATAGCTCTATATCAACAACAGTGTCATGTGTGTCTATTTTAATTTTTCCTAAGGAATTTTAGAAGAAACATATGAGATGAAGTAAACTACAATCAATGAATAACTGAGAAGATTGAGTCTCCTGAGCTATGAAAGAGCAACCTTAAATGCATTGTGTGTCACCATGGATTGACGTTTGGATGTAATTTTATAATTAATGTTATAAAAGGATTCGAAACCTAAGTACACCAGAAAATAAACAGAAGGTCTTAGGTTTTTTTTAATAAGAAATATTTAATTATTTCACCATATTTAATGTATAGCTCTATATCAACAACAGTGTCATGTGTGTCTATTTTAATTTTTCCTAAGGAATTTTAGAAGAAACATATGAGATGAAGTAAACTACAATCAATGAATAACTGAGAAGATTGAGTCTCCTGAGCTATGAAAGAGCAACCTTAAATGTCACCATGGATTGACGTTTGGATGTAATTTTATAATTAATATACAAGGATTCGAAACCTAAGTACACCAGAAAATAAACAGAAGGTCTTAGGTTTTTTGAATAAGAAATATTTAATTATTTAATAAATATTTAATAATTGCACCAATTCTAGGACACTAATGACAAATAAAATTGTGAAACTGATCATGTAAACTCTACACATGTTGAGAGATATTTAGATCAGCCTCTCCTTTGCACATATTTATGTACTGTTATGTATTTTTGAATTTTTCGTTTATTCTCATGCTGTTTATTGTCATGGTGCTTAATTATTGTTGTCATAAAAGCTGGCTGAGTCTCAGAGTCACAGGAGCAGGTGCGAATGATAAGTTTTCATGTTTTTTGCTTCTCTTCATACCAGAATTAAAGAGACGTTTTTTTAATGAACAGCAGGGATCTAAAACACTGTGTAATAAGCAGCGCAAAAATACACTGCACTGGCATTAGATGAGAGACTGTTAATGGTCAAAATCCATTGCTATTTCCATTCCCAGACATTTCTATTTTTGTAGTGAAATCATTTTCTGGGTTTGGTCTTGTTAGAATTAAATGTCCCATGAATGTGAACCCTTGACACTGGTTTTGTTTGTACCAGTTGATTTGATTGTAACTGGGCACACTGTGTAAACACCGGATCTCTGCTGATTCTCCTTGTCTCTTATTTATATCTGGTGGAGACTGGTCGACTTTGTTACTATGAGAAAATCCAGTGAAAAGAAGAATCACATATTCACATCTAAACAGAAAAGAAAGTTAAATTACTTTAGAATATATAAACATAGATAAAGCCCCACCTGAGAAAGTGATCAGTGTGACAGTAATGATGATGACAACTCTCATATTGAAAAACAATACTGGAGAAATCTCAATCTGACAGATAAACTGAGAACATTAGTGCAGCAATGAGACTGTAAAGCACATTGCCACAGAAAATATGCCCAAAATGCCCTATTTCAGATTCACATTACCCCTCCATAGTGAATGTGTTGTGATACAGCACCACCTATTGACAAGAAGGCATGTTATAGCTTATTAAAGAGTTAGTTATAGCTTATTAAAGAGTTAGTCATAATTTTCTCACACTCGTGTTGTTCCAGACCTGTTCCATATATTTCTTGCTTTTCCATGAAACAAAAATTAATTCTATAAAATTTGATAACACTTTACTTGAAACCTTTATATATTTTGCATTATGAAGTATTTAATTTTGTAATTATTATGCCTTTAATACATTTTGTAATGCATTGTATAATCTCATGTATAATTGTAACCACAGCTATAATATATCATAACAATTATCTATTCATTATACATTTATTGTTATATAACGCATTAAAACACGACAAACAACCAATTTTAGAGGTACCATACAATTTGCAAATATTATAATGCATTTTAACATTAGTTATAATTATTTATGAAAATATATAATGCATTACAATGTACATTGTGAATGCCTTTATATTGCATTATAAATAAAGGCTTCAAGTAAAATGTTCTCAATTTCTGCTTTACAAATGCTTGAAAAGAATTAACTGTGTAATCAATTTCACTTACAAACAAACACAAGTGTGGAGAAATTTTAGCCAAAATTAAAATAATAAGAGACGGATAAAGCAATGGTGCATCTTAATGATGACGCATAAGTTGCTTGACCAGTTTTTAATTAATTTAAGCTATATTAAGTACTATATAAAATCAAAAAAAGCATTCATTAAATGCTTTTAGACATATAAAATATATATCATATGAATTATATGGGTGCACTGGGTGATCATGTTTGGGGGTTTATGGGTGCATTCAGGTGCTAATAATATTGTGGTGTCAGGGTTTAACAGGAGGTTTTTGTGGGACTGATTAAAGGATCTTCAACACTGTGCTTTACTGGCAGCACAGTAATATACTGCAGTACTCCCAACATGTTCTCTTTCTAATGTTACATTAAGAGTAGAGGATTCTTCTCCATTTCCTCCAATGCTGAACTGATTTTTATATTGGTTTTCGGTGGTTGGATCTTTGTAATACACATATCCAATAAGATTTAGTGCACTGTTACCCTTCAGCTGCTGATACCATAATATCATGTTATAGTCTTTAATTGTGTGAGAACAGCTGATCTGAACTGTTTTCTCAACCTTAGTTATCAGATGAGGTGGATTCTGATGAACTTGGTCACTTAGTGATTCTCCTGTTAAAAACAGACAGAAGTGTATTTGGAAAGTAGTAGAATTTAGCAGAAAAACATAAACTGAAGGACCAAATAAAGACAATAAAAGATTAAATATTTTACCTGAGACCCAGAATGGAGGTGCTGCTAAATAAATCAAGCACACTATAAATATCATGTTGATTCTTCAGTGCTGGAGGAGTGACATGAATGAACAGCAGTGTGTGTGAGGTCTGAACAGGATGAGTAGAATGAACCACTTTAAACTAATGCAAACTCTCAATGCTCTGTTTTATAAAGCCTGTTTCACTCCACATCATCAGTAACTTCATCAGGCTCAAAGGAGACCCCTACTGGTTATAATAAAAATGTCAACAAATCAACTCTAAACGACTCTAAATTAAGTTCAATTTGTGTTGAAAAATCATAAATTAAACTACTTGTAGGTTAATGGACTGAAACATGCTTAGATTTTTTTTCTTTACATGTGGGAAAAGTTTAAATTATGTACGTAAACTAGCATAATAATGCAAAACACATGTATAGAAATACGTTATCCACTCATCCCTATGTAATGTAGAATTTCATTCATTGACAGCAGATGAGCAGGTGTGAGATGTGAATCTGCATGTTTTTGTTGAGGTTATAAATTGGGTTACACTGATGTGCATCCTGCTTTGCACAGTAATAAACACCACTGTCAGAGCTCTGTACTTTGGCAAGAGTCAGGTCTAAAGATGCCCCGTTCCTCACAGCTGATGCTCTCTGCTTAAAATCCTTCTCCCAGTTTTCTGTTTTAACAAAGAAATGCACTATCTGCTCCAATGGCTCAGTGGGTGTTTTTCTGAACCAGTACATGCTGTTATGTGATGTTCCAATCTGGGAACACTGTAGGGTCACATTGAGATCCACAGTTACAAAGAGATGAGGTGATTGCTTTAATCCCAAATCTGTAAAAGAAGGTGAGAAAAGAAGGAAGGAATTTTAATCAAAAATAGTTAGTGTCAATGACTCTGAAAAGATCAATTGATGTTTAATGACAAAGGTTGCAAAGATGAAAGCAGTATACACACCCTTTCTGATACTGTGTATAACTTATCGGAATTGCAGTTCTCTTACCAGAAACTGTGACAGCATTATAGTAGAGCGATGGCATTTGATTGGTACTTAATATATGTACCATACTTTAATGTGGTAATCATTCACTACCATGGCATTTACGTTACTTCAAAGTACTTCTGTTGTACTACTTTATTACATATCCATACGAGATAACCCCCCCCTTAAAAAAAAAAAAAAAAAAAAAACCTTGTGATTGAAGAGTGGTTCATGTTGTTGAAATCTAAGAAAAGGATAAATTAATGTAGGTTTCCATTAACAGGTTGCATTGTCCTGAACAGAGCAAAAACGTCCCAGGTTACGTATGTAAGCATGGTTCCCCGAGGGAACGAGACGCTGCATCGGAAACGCTAGGGGAACGCCTTCAGCGATACCAAGCTCTGAATCATATGTGTAATCAGTCAAATCGATGGGCGAGACGTCAGAGGCGGGTGACGTCATAACCAGGAAGCTTTAAAAGCACGTGAGGTGCAGCCGGCGTTAGCTTCTAGGAGTGAAGCAAGCTCTAGTAGGGATGCCGGAAGTATGGCCTT
>NW_015657975.1:5196-13406 GCF_001515625.1 Sinocyclocheilus rhinocerous | reverse complement strand
ACCGAGAGAAACCTTCGCTGGAGACCGCTGCGCCCTGGCACACTGGCCGGGTTGGCAGAACGGTTTCCTGAGGGCGCTGAGGAGAGACGGACACCGTGTAATGCGGTGTACCCCGCTCTTCCCCAGTAGGGGCCGCCCTCAGCAGTCCTGGGCTTAAAATTGTCAGGACCGCTTCGTCGAGGGCTTCCTCGACTGAAGCACGACCCTCAGATCGGGCCTCGCCTTAGAAGCCCCCGACTTAGAGCGCCGCCGGCCTCGGTCCCGCTGCGGGGGAGCGCGAGAGGCAACGCTCTGTTTTTGGACCTCCCTATATGAGGAGCTGGTACCCGGCTGGGGCTGCTCCCGCCCAGCAGCCCCCAGAGCTATAGAACGGCGAGGGAGAAACCGCTGGAATGCCGCCGCCTGTTTACGAGCCTCCTGGTATCTGTCGACGACCGAATCGACGGCGTCGCCGAACAGACCAGAAGGCGCAAGCGGGGCATCCATAAGGCAGACCCTGTCCTTCTCTTTCATATCGGACAGGGTCAACCATAAATGCCTCTCCGCCGCCACCAGAGCTGCCATGGACCGCCCAATAGCACGGGCGGTCTCCTTGGTGGCGCGAAGGGCTAAATCAGCGGTTCTCCTCAGTTCTAAGATGTCATCTGCTTTAACTTGCTCGCCTTCATCTAGCTCTTTTAGCAGGTCGGCCTGGTACGCCTGTAACACTGACATAGTGTGCAGACACGCACCAGCCTGACCTGCTGCCGAGTACCCCTTGCCCACCAGCGTTGAAGTGGTTTGCAGCGGCTTGGAGGGCAAGACCGGAGCCTTCAGAGACGACGCCGCACCGGGTGACAGATAGCTCGCAAGCGTCTGCTCTACCCGGGGCATCGCTCTGTAACCGCATTCACTCAACCCCGCCACATTTCCATAGTAATCAGAGGCGGGGACGAATAAGCGGGCCGAGAATGGTTTCTTCCACGATCTCGACACCTCGGTGTGGAGATCGGGAAAAAACGGCAGGCTCCGGCGTGGAGGTAGCGGCTTAGCACGCAGAAAGCGTTCATCAAGTTTACTTTTCTGTGGTTCAGCCTGTTTCTCTGCGGGCCACTCAATGTTCAGCTTGGCAACCGCACGAGTAGCTACCTCCATTAGCTCCTCATATTGTGGGGATTGAGGGGGCGAATCCTCGACGCTCTCCACATCAACCTCCTCGGAGGAAGATAGGAGAAGCGCCGAGCCCGCTCTCCGGGGGGAAGAAACCGCAGAACGGGCTTCCGATCCCAGCGAGCGGGCAGTGGATCTGGCAGGTGAGGAAGAAGATAGGGTTTCGCCCGTCTCCATTCCCTCCACCAGATCCAGCTGCGGGGCCAGCACCGTGAGGAACGCTGGTGAAGGCTCCCTCCTCAAAGAGAGCCTTCCGGGAGCGAAGCAAACGCAGTGGCAACTGCTCACAATGCGGACAGTCGGCCCCCTCGAGAGCCGACGCCGCGTGCTCCGCTCCCAAGCAGACCACGCACAAACTGTGTGTATCCCCGCTCGTGATGTAGCGTGGGCAGGGAGGAACACACAGTCTGTAACGCGATCTGCTTTCACGCTTTTTTGTCTTTAGTTTAGACATCTTCTGCTGGAGCTTATATTTCTGAATGCTTGTGCAACTTTTTTTGGACAGACAAGGGAATGGACATATAATGCTGGAATAGATTAGTCCCTCCTTCAAAAAAAAAAAAAACCTTGTGATTGAAGAGTGGTTCATGTTGTTGAAATCTAAGAAAAGGAGAAATTAACGCATGTAGGTTTCCATTAACAGGTTGCATTGCCCTGAACAGAGCAAAAACAGTCATTTCCCATTTGATTATATTTCCTTTCAGGCTTTGGTCAACATTTGAACAGATTCGGGGCAGAATTGTGACATGTATGTGAACACACTCGAGGAAGAGCATGCCATGTTCACTGTGTTTGCACATTTGAGTAATTTAAAATATTTGGCTGTTACAGGCTACTGTAGAAAACAAATGGCATACATTGGGACAGAGTTTATGGAATTTTCCCTTTTTTTGTCGTCATATTAGTCGTCACCACTGAGCAGTCGTCTATGCTGCCTTGCATTCTACATATCTTATTTTGATCAAATTCCAGCATCAAAGGTGGCAAACAAATCAGGAGAAACTTACATTTCATTCAATATAAAAAAAATATTGATGAAATAAAATCTAACTAAACTAAGCTATTTAATAAGCATTTTAAATGTTTAAATAGTCTATTTTAATTAGAAGACATTTTTATTAGAACTTTATGTATAACTCACATATGATTGCAAATATGACTAGTTTGCAAAGCAGGGGTTTTCAAAGTCAAAAGACGGTGGGCCTCCCTTCTGACACAATGTACACAATAGGCTTCAAGTAAAGTGTTCTCAATCATTTCTACTTTGTAAATGCATGAAAAGAATTACAGTGACTGCATCATCAATTTCACTTTACAAAAAAATACAAGTGTCAAAATAAAATAATAAGTAACGGATAAGGCAAGCAATTAACAGCAATGGAGATAGTTGAATTATATATGAAATAATTTTTAAAACAATAAAAATCATAATTGTATATATTAATTAAATGCTTAGAGACATAATAGCTTATAATATGAATCATACAACAATTTAATATGGGTGCACTGAGTGATCATGTTTGGGGGTTTATGGGTGCATTCAGGTGCTAATAATATTGTGGTGACGGTTTAACAGAAGGTTTTTGTAAGAGTGATTAAAGGATCTTCAACACTGTGCTTTGCTGGCAGCACAGTAATATATTGTGGTACTCCCAACATGTTCCCTTTTTAATGTAATGTTAATAGTAGAGGATTCTGCACCATTTCCTCCAATGCTGAACTGATTTTTATATTGGTCTTCAGTGGTTGGAGCATTGTAATTCACATATCCAATAAGATTTAGTGCACTGTCACCCTTCAGCTGCTGATACCATAATATCACTCTATAGTCTTTAATGGTGTGAGAACAGCTGAGCTGAACTGTTTTCTCAGCCTTTGTTATCAGATGAGGTGGATTCTGATGAACTTGGTCACTTAGTGATTCTCCTGTTAAAAACAGACAGAGGTGTATTAGTAGTACAAGTTAGCAGGAAAACATAAACTGTAGGAACAAATAAAGACAATAAAAGATTAAATATTTTACCTGAGACCCAGAATGGAGGTGCTGCTAAATAAATCAAGCACACTAGAAATATCATGTTGATTCTTCAGTGCTGGAGGAGTGACATGAATGAACAGCAGTGTGTGTGAGGTCTGAACAGGATGTGTAGAATGAACCACTTGAAACGAATGCAAACTCTCAATGCTGTGTTTTATAAAGCCTGTTTCACTCCACATGATCAGTAACTTTATTTAGGCTAAAAGGAGACCCCTACTGGTTATAATAATTTCAACAATTTGACTTTAAACTACTCTAAATCTACTCTAAATTGAGTTCTGTTTGTGTCGAAAAATCATAAATTGGGCTACTATAGATTAATGGGCTGAAATATGCTTTGATTTGTTAACGTCTGACTGACGACTGAGAAATGTCACGTGAGACTGAACACACCAAAAAGAATTTAGTTTATTTAAATCAGATCTGGTGTAAATGGACCAAAATGAACCAAATGTGGCCAATAACGTGTTACAGAGAGTATTCGGCTCATCATATGATCTCAATATGTTTACCACTTACTCCAAGTAAAACAATGTTTTTAAGCCAATGATTTGACTCTAAAACTACATTTTTAAGCATTTTGTATGTATTAATCTGTTTAAATGTGGAAAAGTTTAAATTCTGTGTGTAAAATCA
Source organism: Sinocyclocheilus rhinocerous (assembly GCF_001515625.1). Taxonomy (NCBI): domain Eukaryota; kingdom Metazoa; phylum Chordata; class Actinopteri; order Cypriniformes; family Cyprinidae; genus Sinocyclocheilus; species Sinocyclocheilus rhinocerous. The sequence goes on along the minus strand of NW_015657975.1, from coordinate 9,583 downwards.
AATAATAATATAAAACAAATGTACATAAATAGTTTATCCACTCATCCCTATAGAAATTAATTTCATTCATTGACAGCAGATGAGCAGGTGTGAGATGTATAAGTGATGTAATAAAACTCAGCAGCTATAGTTGCGTGTGAGGACATCTAGTGGAATGGACATATAATGCTGGAATAGATTAGTCCCTCCTTCAAAAAAAAAATAAAATAAAAAAAAACCTCGTGATTGAAGAGTGGTTCATGTTGTTGAAATCTAAGAAAAGGAGAAATTAACGCATGTAGGTTTCCATTAACAGGTTGCATTGCCCTGAACAGAGCAAAAACAGTCATTTCTCATTTGCTTAAATTTCCTTTCAAGCTTTGGTCAACATTTGAACAGATTCAGGGCAGAATTGTGACATGTATGTGAACACACTCGAGGAAGAGCATGCCATGTTCAATGTGTTTGCACATTTGAGTAATTTAAAATGGATTTGGCTGTTACAGGCTACTATAGAAAACAAATAGCATACATTGGGACAGAGTTTATGGAATTTTCCCTTTTTTTGTCGAAGTATTTAGTCGTCACCACTGAGCAGTCGTCTATGCTGCCTTGCATTCTAACATGTCTTATTTTGATCAAATTCCAGCATCAAAGGTGGCAAACAAATCAGGAGAAACTTACATTTAATTCAATATTTTTTAAAAAGTATTGATAAAAAAAAATCTAACAAAACAAGGTTATTTAATAAGCATTTAAAATGTTTAAATAGTCTATTTTAATTAGAAGACATTTTTATTAGAACTTTATGTGAAGAGACTCAACTCACATATGATTGCAAATATGACTATTTTCCAAAGCAGGGGTTTTCGAAGTTAAAAGACAGTGGGCCTCCCTTTTTACACAATGTACACAATAGGCTTCAAGTAAAGTGCTCTCAATCATTTCTAATTTGTAGATGCATGAAAAGAATTACAGTGACTGCATCATCAATTTCACTTTACAAAAAAATACAAGTGTCAAAATAAAATAATAAGTAACGGATAAGGCAAGCAATTAACAGCAATGGAGATAGTTGAATTATGAAATAATTTTTAAAACAATAAAAATCATAATTGTATATATTAATTAAATGCTTAGAGACATAATAGCTTATAATATGAATCATACAACAACTTAATATGGGTGCACTGAGTGATCATGTTTGGGGGTTTACAGGTGCATTCAGGTAATATTGTGGTGACAGGGTTTAACAGAAGGTTTTTGTAGGACTGATTAAAGGATCTTCAACACTGTGCTTTGCTGGCAGCACAGTAATATATTGTAGTACTCCCAACATGTTCCCTTTTTAATGTAATGTTAATAGTAGAGGATTCTGCACCATTTCCTCCAATGCTGAACTGATTTTTATATGAGTCTTCAGTGGTTGGAACATTGTAATTCACATATCCAATCAGATTTAGTGCACTGTTACCCTTCAGCTGCTGATACCATAATATCATTCTATAGTTATTAATGGTGTGAGAACAGCTGAGCTGAACTGTTTTCTCAGCATTTGTTATCAGATGAGATGGATTCTGATGAACTTGGTCACTTAGTGATTCTCCTGTTGAAAACAGACAGAGGTGTATTAGTAGTACAAGTTAGCAGAAAAACATAAACTGGAGGAACAAATAAAGACAATAAAAGATTAAATATTTTACCTGAGACCCAGAATGGAGGTGCTGCTAAATAAATCAAGCACAATATAAATATCATGTTGATCCTTCAGTGCTGGAGGAATGACATGAATGAACAGCAGTGTGTGTGAGGTCTGAACAGGATGTGTAGAATGAACCACTTTAAACGAATGCAAACTCTCAATGCTGTGTTTTATAAAGCCTGATTCACTCCACATCATCAGTAACTTTATTAGGCTCAAAGGAGACCCCTACTGGTTATAATAATTTCAACAATTTGACTGTAAACAACTCTAAATCTACTCTAAATTGAGTTCTGTTTGTGTCGAAAAATCATAAAGTGGGCTTCTATAGAGAAATGGGCTGAAACATGCTTTGATTTGTTAATGTCTGACAACTGAGAAAAGTCACATGAGACTGAACACACCAAGAAGAATTTAGTTTATTTAAATCAGACCTGGTGTAAATGGACCAAAATGAACCAAATGTGGCCAACAACGTGTGTTACAGAGAGTATTCGAATTCGAATCAAATTAAAATTTGTATTATTTTGTATGTATAAATCTGTTTAAATGTGGAAAAGTTTAAATTCTGTGTGTAAAATCAAATAATAATATAAAAGAAATGTACATAAATAGTTTATCCACTCATCCCTATAGAAATTAATTTCATTTATTGACAGGAGATGAGCAGGTGTTAGATGTGAATCTGCGTGTTTTTGTTGAGGTTATAGATTGGGTTACACTGATGTGCATCCTGCTTTGCACAGTAATAAACACCACTGTCAGAACTCTGTACTTTGGCAAGAGTCAGGTCTAAAGATGCCCCGTTCCTCACAGCTGATGCTCTCTGCTTAAAATCCTTCTCCCAGTTTTCTGTTTTAACAAAGAAATGCACTATCTGCTCCAATGGCTCAGTGGGTGTTTTTCTGAACCAGTACATGCTGTTATGTGATGTTCCAATCTGGGAACACTTTAGGGTCACATTGAGATCCTCAGTTACAAAGAGATGAGGTGATTGCTTTAATCCCAAATCTGTAAAAGAAGATGAGAACAGAAGGAAGGAATTTTAATCAAAAATAGTTAGTGTGGATGACTCTGAAAAGATCAATTTAAGTAAGTTATTTTTGTTTACCTAATGGAAGACGTTGAAGCGGGTGACGTTGTGACCAAGAAGCTATAAAAGCATGTGCAGTAGAACCGTCATCAGCTTCTAGGAATGAAGCAAGCGCTCACAGGGATGCCGGAAGTATGGCACTGAGACGCAGCGTCTTGTTCCCTCGGGGAACCATGGTTACATTCATAACCTGTAGACGTTCCCCTTCAGGAACTCCGTAACCTGGAGACTTTCCCCTTCAGGAACTCGAGCTGCGTCAGAAACGCTTTGGGAACGAGTATGCCCACGTGGCCAGACTTACAAATCCCTGCCTAGTGTGGAAGAGCACAGCTAAGGCGAGAGAAAGGAGCCAGGAGTGGTGCGGAATGCAGAAAGGCACCTGACAAAGTAGGTGGGGACATTCCGCAGCGTCCCGAAAGCCAACTTCAGAAGGAGTGAGTCTTAACCCCTAAAGGAGAGGGGAGATCAGAAGACTCGAGGCTATGAAAAAAGCATCCTGATCCACCACTTAGCATAAGCTTCTCTGGCCAGAGGCCTCAGCCTCAGCGCACCGTGGAGGAAACGTGTAACTAGGGTGTGTCTGCCCACTGACTGGCCACACATAGACTTTCAAGGTGGAGTGGGTCAACCCTGCAGAGAAACGGGCCTGCAGGAACTCCAGCACTGTACCAACTGGGCAGTAAACTGGGTCGAGCTGGCGGTCTCCGCACCAAGAAGTGAAAGATTCCGCTTCAGGGCATACAGTTTCCTCGTAGAGGGAGCTCTGGATTGGAGAATGGTCTCAACAACCTCGGTTGAGAGACAGGAAGCTGCGAGTTGTAGGTCCGAGAACCATACTCGGCCTGGCCAGAACGGGGTGAGGCATCTATTCCCCGTGCCTCGGCCCCTGCCTCGACAGGATGTCTGCTCCCATATTGAGATGCCCAGGAATGTGAACTACTCTCAGCGAGAGGAGTTTGCCCTGGGACCACTCAAGGATCTGGTGCGCCTGCCTGTAAAGGGAGTGCGAACACAGACCTCCCTGGTGGTTGATTTAAGAAACCGCCGCTGTGTCGTCGGTGCACCAACACATGGCGACCTCTTAGGTCTGGGAGAAAGTGTTTCAATGCTAGAAACACAGCCAGCATCTCCAGGCAGTTGAAGTGCCATGTGAGATGACGGCCGCTCCACAGACGGTGAGGGACGCGTCCGTCGCTAGCATTACGTGGCGACAAGGAGCTCCCAGCACCCTGAGACAAGAACCAAGCTTACTCCACACGTCTAAGGCACGTAGGCATCGCCGCGTGGCCTTGAGCATGCGGAGCCGGTTTCCCCTCAGGGAGAACCCCTTGGTCTTGAGCCACCACTGTAGGGGTCTCATGTACAGCAGGCCAAAAGGTATCACGTTGGACGCAGCTGCTATCAGACCCAGCAGTTTCTGGAACTGCTGACAGTGAGTGACCGGCCTTCTCTCACACTCTGCAGTGAGGATCGACTCGAACCGAGCAGGAGACAGAAGTGCCTGCATCGTGGTCGAATCCCACACCACACCCAGATAAGTGGTTCTCTGTACTGGAGAAAGCACACTTTCTTGGCGTTAAGTCTAAACCCCAGCTCTTACAAGTGAGCGTGAA
>NW_015657975.1:4562-4967 GCF_001515625.1 Sinocyclocheilus rhinocerous | reverse complement strand
GGGCACTGAGGAGAGACGGGCACCGTATAATGAGGTGTACACCACTCTTCCCCAGAGGGGCCTGCCCTCCGAAGTCCTGAGCCATGGCATCAGGACTCTCTTAGCTGAAGTCTCCTATTGAAAACGACGGTCCTCAGACCCGCGTCATCTCCTAGGAAGACTAGACTGATAGAACCAGAGCCTGCTCGGGGCAGGACCCAATAAGACACGCTTGGCAGGGGCTCCCACGCCGCGGCGTGACCTACTAACGGAACCAGTCTCTCGAGACTGGCCTCTGGTGCACTTAGAGCGGCTAGGTCGGTGCCCTGAAGCAGCAGACCAGCAGGGAACGGCCGAACTAGCTGCCCTAGGAACCTCCCAAGAGGTAGCGAGCCTCTTAGTACCGCTACGTTTCCGGGCGGTGAC
>NW_015657975.1:3415-3694 GCF_001515625.1 Sinocyclocheilus rhinocerous | reverse complement strand
GTCGTGCCTCAGCAATAGCGGGACCGAACCGCGAGCTCGCAAGCACGGACACACTCCTCGGAACGGAGCGTTCAGCGGTGAGAAGCACAATCAGTCCCTCTCTTTTTCCCGAGAACTGACTGCGCGAGCTCCGCTCCACAGTAAAGCTGCTCATTATAATATTAGGCATAATATGCTTGTGTAACTGATGCTTGTGTAACTGATGCTTGTGCAACTGGCGAGCTCATCGACGCCCTCCATATCAACCTCCTCGGAGGAAGACAGGTGGAGCGTCGAGCC
>NW_015657975.1:1596-3028 GCF_001515625.1 Sinocyclocheilus rhinocerous | reverse complement strand
TTTTTGCTGAAGCTTGGCATAATGGAGCTTATAAGTGGACAAACAACACTAAATAAGACTCACAAACAGATAGCGACTGACACACGCACAGAGCGCTTGCTGAATGACAAAAAGCTTCCACCGCACGTGCTTTTATAGCTTCCTGGTCGCAACGTCACCCGCCCATGATGTCTCGCCCATCTATTGGACTGATTTCATATGTGATTCAGAGCATGGTCACGCTGGGCGCGTTCCCAAAGCGTTTCCGACGCAGCTCGAGTTCTTGAAGGGGAACCAGATGCTATGGAGTTGCTTTGTAAAATAAAGGGGGAAATGAACGCATGTAGGTTTCCATTAACAGCTTGCATATTGTCCTAAACAGAGCAAAAACAGTCACCTCCCATTTGATTATATTACCTTTTAGGCTTTGGTCAACACTTGAATAGATTCACGGCAGAATTTTGAAACATATGTGAACGCACCCAAGGAAGAGCATGCCAGGTTCACTTTGTTTACACATTTAAGTAATTTAAAATGTATTTGGCTGTTACAAGCTACTATAGAAAATGAATAGCATACATTGGGACAGAATTTTTGGAATTTTCCTCTGTCGCCATATTAGTCGTCACCACCACTGAGCAGTCATCTATGCTGCCTTGCCTTCTAACATATCTTGTTTTGATCAAATTTTAAATTAGCATCCAAGGTGGCATACAAATCAAGAGAAACTTACATTTCATTCAGTACAAAAAAGTATTGATTAAAAAAAGTGTTCTATCTAATGAAAGACTATTTAATAAGCATTTTTTTTAAATGGTTGAATAGTCTATTTTAATTAGAATTTCATGTCTCACATTAGACTCACAACTAATTCCAACTGAATATGACTATTTTGCTAAGCAGGGGTTTTCAAAGTCAAAAGACAGTGGGCCTCCTCTCTGACACAATGTACACAACATAGGCTTCAAGTAAAGTGTTCTTAATCATTTACTTTACGGATGCATGAAAATAATTAACTACAACATCAATTTCAATTTACAAACAAACACAGGAAGATATTTTAGACAAACTCAAAATGATAAGTGACAAATATGGCAAGCAATTAAAAGCAATGAAGTTAGTTGAATGATATATAAAATAATTTTAAAAATGAAAAAAAAAAAAGATAATTGTATATATTAATTAAATGCTTAGAGATAATAGTTTATATATATATATATATATATATATATATTGCACAATATCCCCTACCCTGGCCATTAAATGGGACTAGAATGTATTCTGTAGGTTCCTCTGATGTTCCTCTTCTGCTGTCTATGATACTGATGGACACTCTCTTGACCTCTGCGATGTAATTTGACAAACTGCTGGTGGTGTCAAACACAAAAGCCAGAACTGAGGTCTGAGTGAGGCCCATCAATCTGAGAGAGGGAAAGAAACAGAGAGAGAGAGA
>NW_015657975.1:0-868 GCF_001515625.1 Sinocyclocheilus rhinocerous | reverse complement strand
TGTGCATCCTGCTTTGCACAGTAATAAACACCACTGTCAGAACTCTGTACTTTGGCAAGAGTCAGGTCTAAAGATGCCCCGTTCCTCACAGCTGATGCTCTCTGCTTAAAATCCTTCTCCCAGTTTTCTGTTTTAACAAAGAAATGCACTATCTGCTCCAATGGCTCAGTGGGTGTTTTTCTGAACCAGTACATGCTGTTATGTGATGTTCCAATCTGGGAACACTTTAGGGTCACATTGAGATCCTCAGTTACAAAGAGATGAGGTGATTGCTTTAATCCCAAATCTGTAAAAGAAGGTGAGAAAAGAAGGAAGGAATTTTAATCAAAAATAGTTAGTGTCAATGACTCTGAAAAGATCAATTTAAGTAAGTTATTTTTGTTTACCTAATGGAAGAAGCAAGAGCAAAATCAGGAAACCGAACATTTTTTGTTTGTTATAAGTGATGTAATAAAACTCAGCAGCTATAGTTGCGTGTGAGGACATCTAGTGGAATGGACATATAATGCTGGAATAGATTAGTCCCTCCTTCAAAAAAAAAAAAAACCTTGTGATTGAAGAGTGGTTCATGTTGTTGAAATCTAAGAAAAGGATAAATTAACGCATGTAGGTTTCCATTAACAGGTTGCATTGCCCTGAACAGAGCAAAAACAGTCATTTCTCATTTGCTTAAATTTCCGTCATTTCCCATTTGATTATATTTCCTTTCAGGCTTTGGTCAACATTTGAACAGATTCGGGGCAGAATTGTGACATGTATGTGAACACACTCGAGGAAGAGCATGCCATGTTCACTGTGTTTGCACATTTGAGAAATTTAAAATATTTGGCTGTTACAGGCTACTATAGAAAACAAATAGCATACATTG
>NW_015657974.1:1572-1756 GCF_001515625.1 Sinocyclocheilus rhinocerous | reverse complement strand
CCTGTTATAATCACTGAAGCTACGAAATGAATCTTTTATTTACATCGTATCTGCAGTGTTGTTTATGATGAGGGAAGTCGCGATCACAAAGAATTCAATCTGTGAGCGTGCACACTCAACAACAACAGACGGGAAGTCGTGGCCTAATGGTTAGAGAGTTGGACTCGTAACCCAAAGGTTGCGG
>NW_015657974.1:0-1332 GCF_001515625.1 Sinocyclocheilus rhinocerous | reverse complement strand
TAAATGCAGAGCACTAATTCCGAGTATGTGTCACCATACTTGGCCACATGTCATGTCACTTCACAACTCCTGAGTTTTCAGCGCTGACTAATCAGAATGCCTCTGATTGGCCATTGCATTCCTAAGATCAATAGAAATGCGTGTGTTTGGTTATTAGTGCTGCAAAAAAAAATGCGTAAAAGCAATCTGTTGCAGTGTGAATCAAAATATAATTCCGCGGATAGACACTTTTAATTCATTTTCACATTTAATTTTAATCACGACAGCCACAATTGATTGTTTAATTTTTTAATTTGTGGGGCGTTTTTTTTTTCTTTTTGGTGGCCTTTTTGCTACAAGGCCCTGTTAATATCCGACCCTGTAGTGTATATAAGCAATATCACACTCGTAGTTGTGAGATATGGCTGTAGATCGGCACAGCTGTGGCCGCAGGCCAAGTGACGTAGGTAATCAGACGGCACGAGTATGTAAATACATAAAATAACAATGGAGTGTCTTTAAAAGCCCTCTTTTGTGCAGAACTACTTCCTTCCACCACAGATTTAAATCAAAGTTTGACAGTTGAACAGCTGAGCCTAAGCCTCAGTTACTAATTCAAAAACGTCACTTTAGAACTAGTAACGAAGGAACGTTGAGTTGCTTCATTGAAAGCATATTGTATTACTGTAGTAAAAGCGGTGTATTATGTATAGTAGATATTGTGAGAGAGAGATGGACTGCGAGTGTGATTTACCTGCATCTGATACAGCATTCATTCTTCAGATCAATCTCATATCACAATAAACATTAGTTTGAATATCTGCTGAGGAAAGCGTTATCTTTGTCGTAATGTTAATATCCTTTCATCTGTTAAGGCTGATTTTGCTGCTTAGTGCATTTGTTCGCTGCGTCAAGCTGTTGTTGAAACTAAAAATAACTTCCGTTTATAGCATGTATAACTTTTCAATGTAAAAGTCTTTACTGCTGACTCATAAAAACAGTCTCTTGTCACCATCTAATGACAGAACAATGTAACTAAAATCACCATCACGAACACGCACCGTTTCTCAATACTAAACACTATTATTAAATACTATTATTTATTTATATAAAATTATTATTAAATACTATTATTTATGTATATAAAATATTATTTGAGTAATAATATTTAATAAACAACAACAGCAACAACAGCCATCATAAAAGTTGCTTTGCAATTCAGTCAAAAGTACAAAGGGAGCGCTCTGATATACAGCATTGAATTTATATAAACATGCGAATTTGCTAAACCTATCTTCTCTGGAAAACATAGATTAATGAGACCAAAGACAACCGTTAGGTTTACCCATAACG
>NW_015657973.1:51278-51436 GCF_001515625.1 Sinocyclocheilus rhinocerous | reverse complement strand
ATTCAATCGTTCATTTGTGCGATATTCGCAGAGGCCTTACAACAGTGTTGTAAATACAACTTAACCACTGATTTCTAGTTCAACCCAAATATTCAGATGTGTGCAGCGCATTTTATGGAGGAGTCCTGGAAGAACCTGGTCAGGGGCATAACATTTCC
>NW_015657973.1:48977-51227 GCF_001515625.1 Sinocyclocheilus rhinocerous | reverse complement strand
GCTTTTTCAGACCGATGAGCTTTGTAAAAAAGCTACGCGTTTCAGAAAGGCGGGGCATAGAGGAGAAACAATAATGTACATTATGTGGAAAATAATGTGTTTTTTTAACCTTAAACTGCATAAACACATTTCATTACACCAAATACACAAAATAATGTTCTTTTTAGCAATGTCATATGACCCCTTTAAATGTTACATTTTGTGAAGGAGGGCCACTGGTAGGAAGCCTTGGCTGTGTTTATGATCAATGTGCATAACGTTGACTAAAGTATGTGTTTTAGGTATGGAAATGAGTTTTGATATTTAGTATAGTCACTGCACCACTTTGGGCTGTTTTTGACTGGCCATTGGGCTAGTTTTGTCATGTAGACCTTGCAACCCTGGCTGTATGGAGCAGAGCAGACGCTTTCAGTTTAGAATTGTAGACCAAACACTGTGTAGCGCCGACTACTGCAGCAAGCCTAGTGTTTATGTAACTCTATCATGCTTGTTATGTGCCAAATTGCGGGACGGTGGGATGGCAGGACTGTGCTTTTTTTGACCGCCCGCAATAAAGGTAAAACTGCTTACTCCTGCAAGATTTGCTTTGGGTCCCGTTTGGCCCGCAGGATCCCAATCCTAATGCAGCCCTCTAAAGCACAACACGCAAAACATATAATCAACAAGTACTATGGAGGAGAAAAAAGAGAAAGACGAGAGCCCCCAGCAACTGATTTTTGGGGCTGAGAGGGCGTTGAGCTCCGATGAGTTTGTTTTGACAAAATCAGACTAAAAAGATCTAAAAGCTGCTGAATTTGCTGCTTAATTTTTTATTTTAGAATTGCAGCTTCTGACATGGTAGCCAGGGGACTAAAGTTTTCACATATTAAATAGTGCACATACACTAAATGGCTCCGTGGACGGCGCCGTCTTTGATTTCGCACAATTATTAGCTGTATTGCTGCCATAATTTGACCAAATTCCCCACTACAATCATTCCCTTTAAATAGACTCCAAAGCCTTTACTGCCTAATGGTTTGCTAACTGATGTACCTTTGGATAATATAATTAAAAAGTTAACAACCATCAGTGTACAATCAAGTAGTGAAGAATTATGGGTAGTGTAAGCTATAGTGGTGGAAAGAGTACTAAGAAATTGTACTTAAGTAAAAGTATTGTTACTTAAGGAATCATTACTTGAGTGCAAGTAAAAGTACTGAAAAATAATATGACTCAAGTAAGAGTAAAAAAGTAATTTGCTGAAAAACTACTCAAGTTACTGCAACCTTCACTCTGGGCGACTAAATTATGTCTAATATTAGCCAATGGCTAATAAATTCTCAGATTTTACTCGCCAGTGTGTGAGTTGGAGGCTGAGTATAAGTTTAGCACAGATGTATTTTCACTCGCCGAACACTCTGACTGAGCGCTTCAGAGTTTCACTCTCGGTCAAGCGATCTGTGCTATTTATCATTTCATCTCAATGGATGCGCAGCGCACCTGTGTTTGTGTATTTGGCGTAACGTAAACTCTAGTGTGAAGGCACACGACTCGCTGACACTTTCTCTCACACGCGCAAAGTGAGAGAGCGAGAGCGAGAGAGTCTTACATAACTTGCAGAATTGATGCGCTACATGTAAACGATATTCTTTGTTGTATTTTCCTGTCAAAATAACGGAGTTCCTTTGGAATTCTTCAGCTTTTAAGAAATGCCGGGTTTTCCGGTAGTGGGCGGAACTAATGCGCAAACGACAATCTCATTGGCTGGTGCTCACCTATTATCGTCCCTGTTTTGATTTCAGCAAATCAGTTCGAGCGAACACACACAACCTGATTAATATTCATGAATCCAGAAGCTCGTTAATCCTTGGTGCGCTTTATATTGTTCTTATTAGTAGAATTCGTATAATAATAATAATAATAATATCTTATCAGTATTATTGTTCTTCTTTTTACAGGAACACTGAATGACCAAAAAAAGCACCACCACCAGTCCGAAGTTCAGTTAAAATGACTAATATGCATTCATACATGGTTATCAAGTTTTAATTCTAATTATTAAAGTTCTATCCTTAAATAATAATTGATTATCATATTATAATGCTTGACTGACTGATGTTAAGAGTGTACTTTCAGATATTTAAAAACTGTGCCATTTTACAAACATTTTCATGTACAGTCGTGGTCAGAATTGTTGGCACCCTTGGTAAATATGATCAAAAAAGGCTGTGAAAATAAATCTGCATTGTTAATCCTATTGATCTTTTATTT
>NW_015657973.1:36644-48870 GCF_001515625.1 Sinocyclocheilus rhinocerous | reverse complement strand
AGAATAGTTTCTATACTGTATTAAATGTTATGTTAGTTAGCACTGCATTATTCATATACTATATTTATTACCTGGAAATGACCTGAAAATATATTTTTTTCTTTTAGCTACAGCCATGGCTGGATGCCTTTGTCCATATTAGGGATTTCCTGCACATCATAAGTTATTATAGGCCTATATTACTTCTACTGGGCCGTTTTGGACTTTTTGCGCGAGAGCGCCCTCCGGCTTCGAGTATGAATGAAACATGCACTGCATGCTCACATCGTCTCTTTTGGATATGAATAAATCGTCCAGTCATACATAGACTATCTCGTTTCTTCGCCCATGTGCAAACACATCCAAAGCATGCACACAAAAAAAGTGATTTAAAATTAATCTTATTGACAGATAAATCATGGTTGATCTATCAGCCAGATGCACGTAAAAATGCATGCGCTCTTATTTCAATGTTGTTGTTAATGTTGAGGTTATTTTAGCTTCGTACATTTAGTTTAACTACACAGTTAAAAAGGGCGATTTTTACCATTCAACTGAACTGTGTGCATGTATTTTAGACACTTACATTGTTCTTGCTCCATCCATGCAATAATTCTATCAACCGAGTTTCTATTTACTTATACTGCTGTGTGCTCTGGTAATATCAACGGTATGACCCATTTCAGGAGCTGACAAAATTACGATTTAAAATCAGAGTATAGCTCACATTCACTAAAATATTGAAACGCTAATGATGCTGATTCAAAACGACAACGCCGGTGATTGACAGTCAAAGCAACGCTTTGCTTTGACGGTTTGAACGCCCCGCCACCACAGCTGAACTGGAAGTTTTGATTGGTTTTGCACACGAGTCAGACCTGTCTGTTATTGGCTGAAGCGCAGGGCAAATTCATCAAGAGCAAGAAATAGCATGGCAGATGGAGGTCCTTGCAATATAAGTTTTGATTACTGCAGGAAGAAGTAAGTCATCATACCTCGCTGGGAAATCCGCTGCCTAGGGAGAGCACTTCTTCCAGAAATTCTGATGGAGTTTGACATCCAACTGGTGGGGGTCCATTGAAAGAGCCAAAGATGCTCTTTCAAAAAAAGATGCTCAGTGAGATAGATGATATAGAGCATTATCTGACTACCTTTGAGTGAACTGCTGCAGTGTGCAAATGACCTCGAGGATTGGGCCAGACAACAAATTCCTCATTTGGAAGGCCTATGCAGCCTGTGTGACTATGGATGTGGAAGAAGTAAACGATTATGAGCAGGTGAGAGAGGATATATTGAAGAAATATTCTATCAATGGTGAGACCTACAGACAGTGGTTTCGTTCTATGGAGGTACTGTTGGAAGAAGACTGGTGGATGTATTTGAGGCAGCTAGGTGAAGGACTGAGCCTTGGAGTTTTGCTCATTGAAAGCCAGTACGGGACAAGTCTTCCTCTAGCAAGACAACCTCACTGCTAGAAGGCGTAAGAGTATGGGTGAGAGACTGGTGAAACAAACAGAAATGGCTAGCTTAACTACAGTTGGGATTAAGTGTTATATGGCCAGATAGGCCATATTAAACCAATATGTACCTGTATAAAGTTTCACAATTTGAGTTGAATTACTGAAATAAATGAACTTTTCCACGACATTCTAATTTATTGAGATGCACCTGTAATCAGTAATAACAGAAACTTTGTCATTCAAATTCCCATCAAAAATGTCCCAGTCAGTGCATGCCAGGGAGCCCTGTAAGCGGGTGATGGCATCCTCTGACCACTGTGGGGCACTGTAGCGTTGTGGACTATGTCGTTTCAGTTGTTGTTTGTACAACGGGAGTAGGGAGATGATGTTATGATCGGCAGCTTCCAGTGGTGGATAGGAACAGGTACGAAATGCATCGGCCACATTGCCATAACACATGTCCAAGATGTTTGCCCACCTAGTGGGGATGTCCACATACTGTTGGAATGATGGCAATGCACAGTCCAGCTTGCAGTTGTTGAAGTCACCCAGAATGAACAGCGGAGCGCCGGGATACTTAGCTAGCTTGTCGTTAGCATCCCCAGCTATGAGCTCAGCTGCTGTATTGATGTTAGCGCTGGGGGCAACGTAAACACAGCTGACCACAACAACAGGGAATTCCCGAGGCAAATAGTAGGGGTGAAGGGACACAGTATCTCCAGGTCGACTGTACATGATTTGTGGTGTACTTTGATGTTATTACACCACCTGTTGTTAATGTACAAGCACACTCCACCACCTCACGTCTTCCCCGATTGCTCGGTTCTGTCTGCCCTGATTATTACTAAACGAGTTAAACAGAGTCTAACAAGTACAAGCCGTGCTGTCGCAGCAGAGCATGCACAAACATTAGAATTGTTCAATTCAGAATTAGAATTTCAAGACATTGGCCAGGTCTATAAACATACATGCATATATATACACCGATGAGCCATTACATTATGACCACCCCCAGCCTAGAGCAATGAGCATGCCTGGCAACTGAGTGGTGCCGTAGGTGCAGTTCACAGAGCAGTATATATACCACCAGAGAACTGGCATTCGGTCAGTAGAGCCTTTGGTGTCAGAATGGGAAAAGCTGCCAATTTATTGGAGTTTGGCAAAACATCAAACTGTCGTCCAGCCATGTGTCATCCGCAGCTCACTGATGCCAGAGAGGAGCGGAGACTGTCGCGCATTGTTCACAGTGACCGCAGGGCCACATTGCGACAAATCACCAGCAGCTACAACAGTGGTGACCAGGGTAATGTGTAGCAGATGACCCAGCCGGATCCCTATGTTATCTGCACGCCATCACCAACAACGCATGAATGGGCCCAAGATTATTGAGATTAGACCATGGATGACTGGAAGAAAGTGGCCTGATCTGATGTATCAAGATTCCTGGTGCATCTCGTCAACAACCGAGCATGGATCCACCAATTACCAACAGAGCCTATGGCACCACTGTTGGGCAGACACAGGCCAACGGTTGCTGTGTTATGCTGTGGGCTATGTTTTCTTGGGACACTATGCCCCATTATCAAAATGCCACCATCCCTGACAGCTGTCAGGTATCTGAACATCATTGCAGACCGAGTGCACCCAACATCAATGCCTTGTTGTGTGGCTGCTGTTTTGTGGGCTAAAGAAGGTCTTACAGGTTAGTAGATAGGTGGTCATAATGAAATGGCTCATTGGTATCTAGACAGACAGACAGACAGACAGACAGATAGATAGATAGATATTTGGGCTGACAATAGATTAAAATTATTTACCGGATTAACCACACTTTTTTTGTGTGATTTAATCATGATTAATCACACACTTGTTGTGAAATTAAGCATACAACATTTATCTTGTTTAACACGTTCATTTTGTCATTATTTACTCTATCCAGCTCAAAAAAATGGTATTCAGACCAGCCCTAGTGTAGAGTAGCGCTTGTTGTTTGTCGTTTCTCCGATCACAAACGCAGACATGGCTTTATGTTTACGCAGCGCGATACGCAACGCATTGTGTAAAAAGACAGTATAAGTCATTATAATCAGTAATTATGTCCCCACTGGATGCAACAAATGCCTCGTTTATAATGGGTGTTACTGGTTTTGTCTCGTCGCGCTGGGACACGGCATCACAGTATGGTATGGGGCGTAACTACTTCAGTCTGTGTGCATTGGAGTTATTTAATACACGAGTTTCACAATTTGAGTTGAATTACTGAAATAAATTAACTTTTCCACGACATTCTAATTTATTGAGATGCACCTGTATGTCTGTGATTGGCTACATTACTCAACATTCCCAAAACACATTGTAAGTACAAACCTTTGTTAAGATATGCAAAGCCCCACCCTAAGTTGACAAGATTGATTACGTGTTTGTGATGTAGGAAACGGGCAGTTTTAAACCTGCATTTTTGAGACTGTCTTTGGTTCACCACAGTTTTAAGGAGAGAATGCTCAGCAATGAAGTTGAGTGATGAATTTGCACATGGTTTGTCTTTAAGCATATTAAAAACACCAGATACACATGTAAACAATGTTATAAAAACTCGATTTTCACCACAGGGTGGTCTTTAAATTTACCATCATAAAACCTGCATCATAAAGTTGGCGCCACGAGCGGGCCTGGGGGTCTGGCCTGGCCATTTAAGACCTTGTGCCTCCTTCACCAGGCATTAATTTTTGGCGGATTTTGTTTGACTCAGTATCTCTTGTCAGAAGAGGAGTTATGGCCACTTCTGACGAGGCACACCAGATGAGAAGGGCAGCGCCATCTTTAAAATTCAAACACACTGTGTTCTATGAGCGTACACGCACCGGCGGCATCCCTTGAAGGCGGTTCAAAATCCTGCCGTGCCACTCAGAATAGTTTTCCATTGAATTACATTAGTCCCAAATCATTGTTAATGTACATAACGTCACCCAAGGCTGGAAGACTTTATTGTGCATCTTTTTGCAAAACTGTTTTGGACTGCTGTCTTGAAGTGAATGTGAAGCACTCAGCGCTGTGCTTCTCCTCCGGTGTGTGACTGCCTTTAACCTGCAAAAGAATTAATGTTTTGGTTTTAACGGTGAAAGAGCGCTTGGTGTTATGCACCCCTTTTTAAGTCTATGGGTAGGAAGAGGTGTTTAACCAAAACAGTGGAGAGAGAATGAGAGACTGCCGTCTCCAGGTCAGCTACACAAAATGCTCAGTGACACCAGTTTCCAAAATAACACAAGATATTTTATTAAATAAGCTGTAGGAAACAATCAAACAAAGGCTTCTGGAGGGGAAAAGGCCAAAACAATAAACAAAAAGTATACTTACTAGGGTTTTAAGAAATAACTTTCCTACCAACAGTAAGCAAATAAAATACAGAGATCCTTCCCTGACTTCCTCTTTAATTTAAAACACAAGAAAAAAAAAAGAAAATAACTTCCAAAATAAAAGGCGTCCACCTCCCTACAAAAAAAATCACACATAAATGATTTAAAAAAAAGAAAAAAAGCTGAAGCATCTGGTACAGATCAGATGGCTCTACAGTTTCAGAATTACAACAGTTAGTTGAAACACACCACCCAGCTCAGAAATACCAGAGGTAGCTGGGGCACACTGACAACTCAGATCGTTTTAAGTCACAGGAAAGCAACATTTAGCTGAAAACACTACAAGCAAAGCAAAACTGAACAATATAGAAAAACATCAGCCTTAGTAGAAGATGGTAGTGTCTCTGAACACGGAAAGCCTATCTCCTGGACTGAAGTCCTCTGGGTTCTTTTGTACTCCACTTAACGAGCTTGAACAGGAGTCAGGTGGCACTCATGAGTAGGGCTGCACGATTAATCGAATGCGATTGTCATGCGTATCTCGTCAGTAAAGCCAGTTCTGTGATTAGTAGTAAATCTCCAGCATGTGCTTTCAGATGGAGCAGCATTTACTACACAGAGCCGTAGTTCACTGAGAAGCTACGCAAAATCGCGTTCATAATCACAGACGATATAATCGCGCGATTATGAAATCGAAGATATCATTCTACGATTATGAAAGCTGTTTGCGTAGCTTGTCAGTAAACTACGGCTCTGTGTAGTAAATGCTGCTCCATCTGAAAGCACGTGAAAATACCACATTTAATAACATGTTTTTACTCCAAACTCACTTCATAACGTCAGTCGAGTGTTTGAAATAAATCCTTCTGTGTGATGATGTGGCTTCTTTGTAAGAATCCACCCGCCGGCCCAAAAAGCGGAGTTCAGCGGCCTGTTTGAAGGTTTAATGCGTATTCGGTCTTTTACTTGCTGAATTTATCAGTATTTAGTTTCAAGTTTAGTCTAGCTCCGTGTTCAATCTGACTCCAATTTCAAGTGATCATTAAATTTAGGCAATATTTCGGTCCCACTTTATATTAAGTGGCCTTAACAACTATGTACTTACATTTAAATTAATAATTTGGTACAATGCACTTATTGTGTACATACATGTTTTTACATTGTACTTATATTTTAAAAATACCTGCATGTAATTGCATATGTAATTCATTTCTGTAATTACATTTATAATTACACTGTTGACCCATCCCTTACACCTTAACCCACCCTTAAACCTACCCATACCAACAAACCTGTCCCTAACCTTACCCATATCATGGGGGGGGAGGGGGGGCAGTGCCTCAAAATAGGGTGGCCGGGTGGGTTTCGGGAATGACATCCGCATATTATGATGGATTCACTCTCGAAATAGTCATAGTGATAACCATAGCAATAGATGGGACAAAATATGTGAAAATGTGCATTAAGACTAGAGCACCCTCACTAATGTCAGAAGCACCCTCAGTGATTATTTCTGGTTGGTATACGCTTTTATTGTATAGCCTACAAAAACAACAAAATACAAATGCACTAAATAAAATAATTTAATAAATGCTTATTTACAATTTAAGCACTTAACTAAAATAAGTATTAAATAATTAAATAAATAACTAGAGAAGGCTAACTATAACCAGTTTGCTTCCATCTAGTAAGAAAAGCCTAGGCTACTCTTTATGGAGGACCAAACCTGCAAAAACAATAAATAAATAAATACATAAATCCACAAAATTATACATAAATAAATGTGCAAATAAATACATAAATAAATTAATGAATCAACATATTCCTGCATAAATAAATATATAAATAATTAAATGTGCGAGGAGATAAATAATTAAATAAATTAAACGAATGTTGGGGGAAATAAAAAAAATGCTAAAGGAAATGTTAAACTGAAAGTTGATTTTTTTTTTCTTTCAAACATTTATTCATTTTTGAATGCAGTTCAGAATTTATTTTTCCTCAGCTCAACATGCTAATGAGAGGGTGTCTATCAAGCATCAGAAGGCGGTCTTCATGCCACCATTGGTCGATCGTTATAAAAGTTCTGCGTTCGATTGTTTGCCTGCGCAATGCCCGTTAACTAAGTTCACACCTCAACTGACTAACGTCGATTCAGCATTGTGTTTTAGAGAGATGGTTTAAGTCATCATGCTAACAGTTGCCAGAGACTTGCGAAGGCTAGCTGACGCTGTTGAAATTAGTACAAAGCACTTTCTCCATAACATGATTAATTATAATATATACATGTTCCATGTTTGCCATGTTAAGGTTGTAATAATGGCCTTCCTGCTGTAGTATAGACATATCTTGGGATTTCTCACTATTTTCAGTTTTAGCTCTATTGCCATCATCTTACATTAATTATTGTTTCTGACATATAACGCACACAGACTAATCACTGCAATAACCTTCTCTTGTTAAATCATGATCATACTGACCATTTTTTTAAAATATATATATTTCAGGCTGTCAGACCTGCGCACAACCATGGACAATGAGGAGTTAGATGCCATTTTGACAGGCATTCTACGACAACACCCAAACACTGGGTACAAAATGATGATGGGACATCTCAATGCTCAAGGCATTCGGATTCAGAGTATGTAACTTGTATAATGTATAATGAGACATACTGAACGCAACCTCAGTGATATTTTTTAAAAAGATTGTCCTCTGAAAATGCATTATAATCTGTAGTTTCTGCTTTATTCAAAGTCCATCGTGTGCAGGAATCGATGCGGCGTGTTGATCCAGATGGTGTTGCAGTGCGCTCAGTCCTGCTGCAGACAACAAGGCGCAGACGATACTCTGTACCAGCTGCAAACAGTTTATGGCACATTGACGCAACCATAAACTGATAAGGTAATGTAAATGTTTTTTTGTTTTTTTTTGTTTTTTCACCAAGTGCTTATATTATCCGGGGTGGGGGCATCCATCCATCTAATCTTAATTATCCTTGGATGTTTTCGGACGTTTGTCATATGCTCATTTCTCTTGATAAACTTTATACGCATTCTAAGCAGTGAATTTTTTAATGTTTCATTTGTTTTATTAGAACCCATTTATTGACAGCTTTTCTTAAATAGCACTTCTGCCTGCTACTTAAACTGCTACCTGTTTTTACCTCAGAAAGCCAGTTGCATCTTACCAGTCCATCACTGGAGACGAACATCTCTAAATTGAACCTTCCTGGCTGAATAAAATACAATGGAAATTTGAGTTAGTAGAGTAATAAATTGACAGTATGAATTTGGAGGGAATTTTTTTTCCCTTGATAACTAATGTAAAAGGTATGAATATGTTACAGATGGCGAATCGTTGTGCATGGGGGTATCGATGGCTTTAGTCGTCTCATTGTATATCTAAGTGCTGCTACCAACAACCATGCCTCAACGGTGATGACGAGCTTTAGAGAAGCAGTTAGTCTCTATGGGTTGCCGTCTCGAGTCAGGTCGGACAAAGGAGGGGAAAACATTGAGGTGGCACACTATATGGTGACCAACAGAGGGGCCAACAGAAATTCACACATTACTGGCAGAAGTGTACACAAACAAAGGTAATCAAATATGTCTTGAATTTAACCCATGATTGATAATCCAGGGGTCTTTAAAGTTTTTTTAGGCCAAGGACCCCATGGGGGTCAGAGAAATTAAGCAGGTACCGCATTATATATTGGATAGTGAATTGGTATGGCCTATAGTAATTTTAATTCACATTCACATAATTCACATGTAAAATCATTATTGATTACATCTCTACTGATGACTTCATAAGTGCCTACATTACATTTAATTTCACTTTCATTAAATGTTTGCTTTTAATCATTTTTCATGTTTTAAATAAAAATGTTGTGGAAGGTTGCTGACTTTGCATATTTTGATGCCCACATGTTCTTGACAATTGCAGTGGCTGTAGCATTTCTATTATAAATAAATGGCCATATTAAAGATTAAGTGGATGTTTGAATTAAATGTTGTTTAGCAAATATTAAACAAGGATTAGATAGCACTATAAAGTGTAAAACCAACTGTAAGCCATTAGCACATTTACAGGAATGTTAATACATTATGTACATAACGATTATAATGTCTGTAGTACATTATGAATTTTAACAGTTTTGTTAAAAACATTGATTACTTGCTTTTAATGCTTTATTTGAGCCAATTATTATTGCCTCATTGCTATTTTATATGTATTTTAAGTCATTTTAAAGGCAATTTGTTTTACCACCAAAAATTATTCGATTACCAAAATAATTATTAGTGACAGCCCTAATTAATGAATTTACCGTAATACATGTAACAAAATTAAACTAATGCAATAGAATTCATTTTTCTACATGTATGTATATACATACTTCTGGTGTACACAATATGTCTGAAGTTCTTGGAAAAAGCAGTGGGATGGTTTCTCTCCTCTCTGTCAGCAATGGCCAAATGAGGGTTTCTTTTAAACCGCGTCGGAGCTGCTTAAGTGGTTTGGCTGTTCTTTCTATGACCTAAAAAATGCAAGAAGAACCACATATACTTATGTACACATTATATATAGTATACAGTCCTTAAATTTATAAGACCACCACCCAATGTAAGGTTTGTGCCACAGCTGCCCTAAACTAACAGTATTGGTCATTTTTGTTTCATGTTATGGTTAATCCACCAGTATGTGTTAGTTGCTACAATATAAATTGTTATAACTGACATTCCTCACTTCAGTTTAAAAACCACCAAAATGTAGGAAATGCATAAATTGTTTGGAAACTATTTTTGAACACAATTTAAGAGAGACATCTGTATCAACACAGTCCTTGATATCAATCGTGGATGCCGCGGGTGAGCCTCCGAACAACACGTGTATAATAGCTGGACTCAATCCAGTTAAACATGGTCCGCCATGCAGGAACGAGTGTCCAATCATTCGCCCTGCCGCAACAAACAGGTCACTTTCTATGAGGAATGAAGACGTTGATGGAATTAGATGACCCTCTTCGCCTTCAAAGAGCAGTGATCCTCCAGGAACTAATTGAGGGAAAAAAGTAGTTTTATAAAAATGCATGCTATTTATACAATTTACATAAAGCAAAATCAAAGCAAATCAAAAGGGCAATCACAGGCTTTTTTTGCACAGGACACAAGCTGTGGAAAAAAAAAAAAAAAGCTTTTTTGCTACACAAAACTCATTTACTGACTGCACTCTACTTTCAAATGTTCATGTGTGCTTTGTAGGGCTGCCCTCGACTAAAGATTTTTCTGGTCGACTAGTAGGTCTTTATTTTAAGTGATTAATCGACTAATTCCACATTTATTAAACCATATAATTCATAATAAAATTGAGCCTTTTATTGCCTACATAACCTAATCAGCGCTCAAGTGCACGCATAAAGCTTGCCACAGCGCACCGGCAGAAGTCATGATTATGAATGCGTCGGGAAAAAACAGCAAGGAGACTGCTTTAACATTTCAAATGATAAACCAGTGTCTGTGTTTTCAGCTGCAGTGAAGAAGTCGACGATGCTGACTTATTTCAGTTGTGGACGTGCCTATATGCACGGATTACATAACCTGGGAATATTTGTTTTCCATTTGAATTGGTTCATTTTAAAAGTAGACATTTCACTTTCTATAGATGTATTTCACATGTCTGTGAGGTGAGTACATATGCAGTTTTTTGATGCGCTCAAGTTCACGAAGACTGAGACGGCAGAAAGCACACCCTGTTTGCTTTCATTATTTTACAAAAGCACAATGTTTTGTTGTTATTGTGAGTTCACAAAAATATGCAGATCAAGAATTTTGCAATCATATTTTACGTTTACATGTACACAAATAATATGATTATTTCCAAAAATCAGAGCAAGGACTTAATTGCGCTAAGATGTTTACATGTCACGAGCAAACCTTTTCACTCCAATTTACACTATTTTCATTATTCGCCAAGATGTGGTTATTTTAATTTAGTGGGCATGTTACTGGCCATTTTTACTTACATGAAAAGCAACAATTTTATAGATGTATTGGATATTTTTTGCCACAGTGTTGAACATAGTAATGCCACTGTAACTGGGTTTGTCTTCACTGTACCGCTTTCTATTCTCTGGATGAAGACCGAGCAAAGATTGCAGTGTTACTGCACATGTAAACGTAGTCATTGTATCACAAGGTGCCTAAAGATGCCCACCCCTAGAAATTGTTCACTAGGGTGAACAATTTCTTCTCTTCGATGTCAGTCTACTACGCTGTTGACGTAGTGAATGCAGTTCAGCACTTCTAGGTTCTACGTCAGAACGCTGGCTCAGTATTGGTGTAACAGAGACGCTGAAGTTTGGTTAGAATCCATGAGCGGAAGTTTATTAAAAGTCAAGGCTTTAAACAGATGTCGATAATCAGGCAGAGGGTCAAAGTCAGAGAAGCAAGCAGATCGTTCATCATACACAGGGGCAGAAGCAGAGACAATAGTGGAAAGGCAGGCAATGAGTCCAAACACAAACATCAGTCCAATCAGGCGTCAGAACAAAAGGGGCAGAGTACAAATACCGTGAGTCAAGAAGTCAGGCAGAATCATACACAGGAAATCAATCAGGAACAGAGGAAGAATAACCCTTGGTAAGGCAGATAAACTGGCAATACTGCGCACCCTGTTTGCTTTCATTATTTTACAAAAGCACAATGTTTTGTTGTTATTGTGAGTTCACAAAAATATGCAGATCAAGAATTTTGCAATCATATTTTACGTTTACATGTACACAAATAATATGATTATTTCCAAAAGAGAGAGCAAGGACTTAATTGCGCTAAGATGTTTACATGTCACGAGCAAACCTTTTCACTCCAATTTACACTATTTTCATTATTCGCCAAGATGTGGTTATTTTAATTTAGTGGGCATGTTACTGGCCATTTTTTACTTACATGAAAAGCAGCAATTTTATAGATGTATTGGATATTTTTTGCCACAGTGTTGAACATAGTAATGCCACTGTAACTGGGTTTGTCTTCACTGTACCGCTTTCTATTCTCTGGATGAAGACCGAGCAAAGATTGCAGTGTTACTGCACATGTAAACGTAGTCATTTTATCACAAGGTGCCTAAAGATGCCCACCCCTAGAAATTGTTCACTAGGGTGAACAATTTCTTCTCTTCGATGTCAGTCTTCTACGCTGTTGACGTAGTGAACGCAGTTCAGCACTTCTAGGTTCTACGTCAGAACGCTGGCTCAGTATTGGTGTAACAGAGACGCTGAAGTTTGGTTAGAATCCATGAGCGGAAGTTTATTAAAAGTCAAGGCTTTAAACAGATGTCGATAATCAGGCAGAGGATCAAAGTCAGAGAAGCAAGCAGATCGTTCGTCATACACAAGGGCAGAAGCAGAGACAATAGTGGAGAGGCAGGCAATGA
>NW_015657973.1:32154-36420 GCF_001515625.1 Sinocyclocheilus rhinocerous | reverse complement strand
AATTGTTCACTAGGGTGAACAATTTCTTCTCTTCGATGTCAGTCTCCTACGCTGTTGGCGTAGTGAACGCAGTTCAGCACTTCTAGGTTCTACGTCAGAACGCTGGCTCAGTATTGGCCGGCTCCTGCGTCAGCATCACACGCATGCATCATGCTGCTTACGTGAACACAGCCTCGGCCAATACTGAGCCGGCGGTCGGACATAAGCATGGAAGCTCTGCACTGCGCTCACTACGTCAACAGCATAGGTGACTGACAGAAAAGAAAAAAAAAATTGTTAAGTGAAAGTAAAATGTGCACCGCGTTTTTAAGCTATTTAAAAGCAAAGTAAAGTGAGGAAAAGAGGGAAAACTCAAACGAACTAAAAACAAACAACTGCTTGACGCCAAATAGACGCTAATTTGAAAGTGAAAGTAAAATTGTACAAGCTTTTACAAGGTATTAAAAAAACAGAAGGAAAGCGAGGAAAAGAGGGAAAACTACCCCCCACCCACCCACGGTGATACCGGTATTACCGGTGTTGTCACACATCGATTAACCAGTGGGAAAATTTCCTCACCGTCACAACCCTACTGCCTGTGTGTGGTTCAGATACCCTCGGATTTCATATAAGATATCTTAATTTGTGTTCTGAAGATGGATGAAGGTCTTACGGGTTTGGGACAACATGAGGGTGAGTACCGAATGACAGAAATTTTATTTTTGGGTGAACTAACCCAATAAGTTCATGAGAATTTAATAAAAGTGCTTTAAAAAAAAAAAGGAGAAAGTATCAAAAGCTGATTAAAAACTTACCAAGATTAATCTGAAATCCATGTTGAAGTTTAGACATTACAGTTGTGAAAAAATTTATTTTCACCCCTTCACCTACTGCAGGATCACATATAAAAGAGAAATATAAACTAGTGTTAGCTGTTTAAGAAAGGAAAAAAAAAGAAAAACTCCAACCTCAAATTGCATTTAATTAGGAAAAAAAAAATACATCGAACACTTTACCATCAAGTGAGCACTCAAGAGGACAAGCCCATTCCCTGTTAGTTTTGTAAAAGGACAGAAGCGACTTCTCCCGATCCTCTTCAGTATCTCTAAGATCCATGTGAAGTCTTAGTGGTTTTCCTGTTTCATACATCTCCAAGATATGTTTTCTGAAACACTCCACAGCTGTCAATGGATCTGGTTCCATTTTCCAAGCTGAAAAATACATACCAAGTGACTAAATAAAAACAAAACAACTAATCCAACTAATCAAAATTATCTGATGCCATCTCAGATGTCTACACTTTAACTGTTAAACTATATTCTATGCAACACTCTGCCTCCCTGCCTTAAATTTAAAAAGCCCTCGCTGAAGCATTACCAGTGGAAACTACAGTGATGAAGCTCCCTGAAGCCTCGGATGCACTGGTGGAACTTCCAGGAGCCTGGGATGCACTGAAGAAACTTCCAGGAGCCAGTGATGCACTGGTGGAACTTCCAGGAGCCTGGGATGCACTGAAGAAACTTCCAGGAGCCAGTGATGCACTGGTGGAACTTCCAGGAGCCTGGGATGCACTGAAGAAACTTCCAGGAGCCTCGGATGCACTGAAGAAACTTCCAGGAGCCTGGGATGCACTGAAGAAACTTCCAGGAGCCTAGTTTTTTAAAACATTCATTTCTTATTTATTTGGTTCCACAGTGTTTGCTGATTTTTATTTATTTAAACTGTGTTTTTTTTTACATCAAGTATGCCATGTCTCCAAGCTTTCTTATTCGTTTTTGCTAATAACGTACGTTTCTTATTTATTTGGTCTCACAGTGTTTACTGATCTTCAGTTTGCTACCTAAACTTTGTGTAAGTTATTTGTTATGTTATATTAAGCATATAGCATGGTGTATTATTCATTTTGTTACTAAAAATAACACGTCGCTAAAAACGCAGAATAGATGCTAATTTGAAAGTGAAAGTAAAATTGTACAAGCTTTTACAAGGTATTAAAAAAACAGAAGGAAAGCGAGGAAAAGAGGGAAAACTACCCCCCACCCACCCCACCCACCCACGGTGATACCGGTGTTGTCACACATCGATTAACCAGTGGGAAAATTTCCTCACCGTCACAACCCTACTGCCTGTGTGTGGTTCAGATACCCTCGGATTTCATAAAAGTTATCTTAATTTGTGTTCCGAAGATGGATGAAGGTCTTACGGGTTTGGGACAACATGAGGGTGAGTACCGAATGACAGAAATTTTATTTTTGGGTGAACTAACCCAATAAGTTCATGAGAATTTAATAAAAGTGCTTTAAAAAAGGAGAAAGTGTCAAAAGCTGATTAAAAACTTACCAAGATTAATCTGAAATCCATGTTGAAGTTTAGACATTATAGTTGTGAAAAAAATTATTTTCACCCCTTCACCTACTGCAGGATCACCTATAAAAGAGAAATATAAACTTGTAGTGTTAGCTGTTTAAGAAAGGAAAAAAAAGAAAAACACTCCGACCTCAAATTGCATTTAATTAGGAAAAAAAAAATACATCGAACACTTTACCATCAAGTGAGCACTCAAGAGGACAAGCCCATTCCCTGTTAGTTTTGTAAAAGAACAGAAGCGACTTCTCCCGATCCTCTTCAGTATCTCTAAGATCCATGTGAAGTCTTAGTGGTTTTCCTGTTTCATACATCTCCAAGATATGTTTTCTGAAACACTCCACAGCTGTCAATGGATCTGGTTCCATTTTCCAAGCTGAAAAATACATACCAAGTGACTAAATCAAAACAAAACAACTAATCCAACTAATCAAAATTATCTGATGCCATCTCAGATGTCTACACTTTAACTGTTAAACTATATTCTATGCTTAAACACTCTGTCTCCCTGCCTTAAATTTAAAAAGCCCTCGCTGAAGCCTCACCAGTGGAAGACTATATTCTATGCTTAAACACTCTGCCTCCCTGCCTTAAATTTAAAAAGCCCTCGCTGAAGCATTACCAGTGGAAACTACAGTGATGGAACTTCCAGGAGCCTGGGATGCACTGGTGGAACTTCCAGGAGCCAGTGATGCACTGGTGGAACTTCCTGAAGCCTGGGATGCACTGAAGAAACTTCCAGGAGCCAGTGATGCATTGGTGGAACGTCCAGGAGCCTGGGATGCATTGGTGGAGCTTCCAGGAGCCTCGGATGCACTGAAGAAACTTCCAGGAGCCTGGGATGCATTGGTGGAACTTCCAGGAGCCTGGGATGCACTGGTGGAACTTCCAGGAGCCTGGGATGCAGTGGTGGAACTTCCAGGAGCCTAGGATGCACTGGTGGAACTTCCAGGAGCCTGGGATGCACTGGTGGACAAAACTCGTTGAAGCCTGAGATGCATGACTGAAACTCCCTGAAGCCTGAGATGCATGACAAAACTCGTTGAAGCCTGAGATGCATGACTGAAACTCCCTGAAGCCTGAGATGCATGACTGAAGCTCCCTGAAGCCTGAGACGCACTTATGAAACTTCCTAAATCCTGAGATGCATTGTGGAACTTCCTGAAGCTTCTTCATCTGCAAGGTCTATCATATGAACTTCCTCAGAAGCCCTCACAGAAAAAAATAAGTAATAGTTAAAAAAAATCCAAATGTCAGACACTACAAACATTTGATTATTCTTTTTAATGTGAAAATACCTCAGTGCACAAACCACCTTTAAATTGGCCATTAAAAACCAACACAACTGCAAGTAAAAATGATTGGGTCCAAGCATCAGTAAGCTGAGGAATTTTTGGTTAATATAAAAGGCATTGTCAAATCGGTCACTGTTATAACAGTACATTTTGTACAAACAGGTTCAAACTTGGAATAATATCAGGCATTCCGCCCGGCATTTGGCCACATACTGTTTATCACATTTTGGGGAAAATCATTTTCATGTGTCTTCTCCATCAGTTGCAATGCAGAATAATACATCACAATCAGAGAATTTAGCAAAAACAATAGATTTTCTTGCACTTCATGCTTGGACCTAAAAATGGACTTAAAGGGGTCATATGATGCGATTTCAAGTTTACCTTTCTCTTTGGAGTGTTACAAGCTGTTCGTGCATAGATAAGATCCCTAAAGTTGCAAAGACTAAAGTCTCAAACCCAAAGAGATATTCTTTATAAAAGTTAAGACTCGTCCATGCCCTCCTAAAACACCTCGTTCTAACACGCCCCCACATACCTACGTCACTCTGTGGGAAGATTTGCATAACAAATGTTCACGCAAAGAAAGAAGACGTAACTTTGATTCTCGCTGTAGTATTGTTGTTGC
>NW_015657973.1:31572-32121 GCF_001515625.1 Sinocyclocheilus rhinocerous | reverse complement strand
TGTGAAAGCAAAACTACTTTGTTTGGCCTTACAAAAGAGGACACAACTATAAATAAGTGGTTAAGTTGTATTTACAACACTGTTCCAGAACAGTTCAACCCAAATATTGTGTGCAAAGCATTTTATGGAGGACTATTTCCTGGGAGAGTAGCCTACAAGGCTGTTTCTATAAAGTGGGGCAATTCCAACTTTGCAAGGACAGTCTGACGCTTCTGACTCACAGCCTGCAAGCATGTTTTTATATTTAAAGATTTTGCCACTGACTAATCAAATGCGAGTTTTGAGCAGTGAAGAGTAGCGCTTGTTGTTTGTCGTTTCTCTGATCACAAATGCAAACATGGTTTTATGTTTAACACACCGCGTAAAAAGACAGTATAAGCAGGGCCGCTGCTGGTCAAATGGGTGCCCTAAGCAGAATTGTATTGTTGTGCCCTCCCCTCAAATATTTTGGAAGTAAAAAAAAAAAAAAACCCTACTATAGGGGTCAAAATAGAACTTTAATAAAATATAAAAGTAAATAAATAAATTGTATTATTTACAAATTACAAA
>NW_015657973.1:7280-30967 GCF_001515625.1 Sinocyclocheilus rhinocerous | reverse complement strand
AGCGACACCGCAAACATCAGATATCTAGGGATGAACGGGCAGAACAGAGGGCTAACAACCACCTGCTGCTCTCCTGCCATCATCACTAGGTGACACAGCCTCGACACCTGCTGCATAAGCTCGAGGACCCACACCTTGCTACAGCCTACATCACCACAGCGCACCACCTGACAGCATCCACCACGGCACCACAACCACTCCTGGAGGCACCAACAGCCAGAGAGCCACCACTGTCTCCCAGCCGTGAGTGGCAGGTGTGTGTTCGATTGTTCTGCACCTTTGACATCGCTCGTTGTTGTCTATTCTACGGACAACAACGTTCGAAAGGGGGGATATTTGTAGCGTCTGGACCAATCAGACACACCATTTTTCATTTGATTTAACAAATCAGTTATTCATTAGATTAACAAATCGTCACAGTCCCCTCACCCAATAAACTGGGTGCCAGGATGTCTGCAACGACACCAGGCCCCCCGCTGGTCCCCATGGCAACCACGACACCTTTGCTAGACCAGATACATTTACGACCTAATGGCATGTTGAGAATTACCCCTCTCACTACAATTTCCATAGGAAAGACACAGTGCACAGTAGAAATGGACTCTTCTCTAATTAATCCATAGGAAAACCTTTCTTTGAATGAACGCACATATCCTTCAGGTCATTGTGTATGTTGTTACTGTCCTTGTATATTGTCTTTTTTATTGCTTACTGTTTTATGCAGGCTTATGATGGAACCACTCGTTCCTGTCATCTTACCTATATGTAATCCTACCATGTTTAGTATCTATGAATTCGCCTTCTGATGATCTAAACGAGCGTGTATATTATATGTTGGTACATAGGCAATATATTAGTGTCCTGAGAATCTTTAGTAATTTCGATTCAAGTTCCATATGCAAATTACCATCAAAGGGTCAAAAGGGTCATAAAACTCCCCAGTATTTCCAAACTCCCGCTTGGGATTTCAGCCTTTCTCACCCATCTTGACCATCTTGAGAGGCGTGAATCTTCTCAGACCTTAAAGGCCTCACATCAGTGACCCGCCTCCAGTCTGCGGTTCTGTTAGATTCTGAGAAGATGTGAGCTAGAACGCTCCTAAGGACACCCTAAGTTTGCGCCAGGCTTCGGCTTTGACTTTCCATTCACCGGGATTCTCTGACTTAAACTGGTTCTTTTTCATCAACCAACTTCCGCAAAGATCAACTTGAGCCTTCAGATTGCATCAGGAATCTCTGTCAGACAGACAAGACGTGCAAGTATCAAACTTAGTCTTATTAATTGATACATTAAGTATAATTTGCACCTTTTTACAAATGTGTGTTTGAACTAAGAATCTGATGTTTTCTTCGGGCTGTAGTTCTGCTGAATATCCAATGATACCATAGCTTCATTTTTATTTCTCTTCTTTTTACTGCCTAAACTTTAACTCCTTTTCCTATACCAACTGTATGCGTGTGTGTGTGTGTGTGTGTATGTGTATGTTAGACTAGTTTAAGTGTTTATGTAGTTAATAAAGTCTTACTTGTATCACACTTGACGTTGTTCATTGTTTGCTCATAACTGGAGTCCCTTAATCATGCAGATTTATGCTACAGGCTCTGTGTAGTATTGTACAGTAAGAAAGTTATTTCCCTTAACCAGGAAATTAACGTTCTTAGAATTGACAGACAGTTGACCCTGAGAGGTCAAGTAAATACTTACAGCGGATCTAAATATTTATAATTAATTATAACTAGTTATGATTAATTATTCATATTTCCCATTTGAGCTGATTCGCTACAAAACCATATAATTATTAATTAACCATTATGGCTTCATTGTTTTTATATAATGCATTTTAAGTCATTAGAAAGGCTATTGTTGGCTTAGGTCTGTTTTTATAACCACAAAAAATTATCATCTTAATACTTTTGTAAATGATTATTTGAAGTAACAAAAACCATGGTTAATTTGCAGTTACGATGGCTACAAGAACCATGATTTTTGGTTTTATTCGTGTAAGAAATTATAGAGGTTGTGTCATCTATATATAGCAAAAAAGGTGGCAAAATTAAAGATTAAGCAGATATTTTTTAATTAAATGTTAGGTAAATAGCCTATTAAACAAGGATTTGATCGTCCTGTAAGTGTAGCAGCAGCAATTACATGGCCTTTGGCTCCCTTTGCAGGCATTTGTAATAACATGTAATGTATATCAATTGTTTATTTTGTATTACATTATATATTTTAACAGTGTTATTCAATGAAACCATGTAATTATTAATTAACCAATCATTATTGCCTCATTGTTTTTATATAATACATTTTTAGTCATTTGAAGGCTATTGTTGGCTTAGGTCTGTTTTTATAACCACAAAAAATTATCATCTTAATACTTTTGTAAATGATTATTTGAAGTAACAAAAACCATGGTTAATTTGCAGTTACGATGGCTACAAGAACCATGATTTTTGGTTTTATTCGTGTTAAAACCATGGCTAATTTTCGTAAGGGAACATGGAAACTCAGAGAATAATTAGATTCGTTGGTGGTGATGAAATTATTACTGATATTAAAACACGTTATTAACGTCAACAGCCAAAAAAGTTTCACGGAATTATGAATGTGCCTGAAAGTGATGCACGGGCTTCGTTTTCACTTTTTTTTTTTTCTTCTCTCAGCGCCGGATTGCTGATGTCTTTTCACGGGCATTGTTGTCCATCAATTATGATCATTTGCATTCAGCCGCAAACACAAGGTGCGAGCGCGGATGCGGGAATACCTTAAACCGCATAAACACATTGCATTACACCAAATACACAAAATGATGTTCTTTTTAGCAATGTCATATGACCCCTTTAAAATCATATAATACTTAGAATGTAGGGCTGCACGATTAATCGCATTTTAATCACAATAACGGTATCTGCTTCTCTCGATTGATTAAAAATAATATAATAATAGTCACTATATTGGGCCCACCAGTTATTTTTCCTGAAAACGTGTTTTTTATTTGGCATTTGCGTTATCTTGCATTGACAACACACCTCCACTAGCGTTCACGCTTGTGGTTGCCAGATGCAAAGAGCTTAAATCCCACTAAATAGAGCATTTCCCTTAAAAGGAAACACTTTCTTCCCGGCGTTTTACTTTATCTTTGCAATCTGGCAACCCTGTGCACACGCTCCCTCTACATGCGCAAGAAGCGCTGATGATCTGAAAACAAATATGTGACCCTGGACCACAAAATCAGTCATAAGTGTCCATTTTTGATGTATAAATCTCGAAATTGAGATTTATACATCATCTGAAAGCTGAATAACATTATCATGCAGCCCTATTAGAATGCATGTACACTGAGAAAGTAAACAGTCTGGCTTTGCATTTCCAATCTAATTCATGCAATTTACAGGACTTCAAAATACAGATATAGTAAGTACCTCATGCACAGTTCACGATGCATTTTTATTTCCGTAAAGGAAAATTCCTTCCCGCAGAGTATGCACCGTTGCGGCGGTCCACTAAGCCCACTCCTTTCCATTACATTAGCTTCCTGTTCATACACACAAGAACACCACATTTAACAATAAGGATATAAACCCAAACATCTTCATTAAAATGCACATCTTCACAATACATAAAAGCAGTAGAATATACATTCTCTCACTGCAGTATAATAAAATACATTTTGGTTAAATGTTGAATGCATTACTGAACCAAGTTAGTGATAAAAAGCATTTTTAAAGAAGACTTACAAGATTTAAGTTTTTTTGCAGTGGACGGATAAAAATTGTAGCATGTCCTATGAAGGTCTGAGGATCTTTGAGATATTTGACTGTGTAGCTCGCGGCTTCGTGTAGTTCCGGAAATTTTCATTAGTTCGTATCCTCCAGCATTTCTTAGTTGTGGAAATGCACAGAACAGAAATTCGATGAATTCCTGTGGGTCTGAGTGATTGCCTATAACATAAAAAAGACAATTAACAACAAATCTTCACCGAATAACAAATTCAAGGGACCTTGAAACAATGGTTTTATGGGCCCATCAGCAGCAAGGCAATCTTGCTGCTGATGGGGGTGGGTGGAAAACCTGCTAAAACCAGTCAGTAGGCTCAATTGGAATGCCAAACACTTCACCTAATGATAAAGGTATATGCTACAAGTGTTTATGGCATCAGTCTCAAACTCTGTTCCTGAAGAGCCACAGCTCTAACACAGTTTTGCTCAAACCATAATCAAACACACCTGATCCAGCTAATCAAGGTCTTCCAAGAGTGAAAAATTTAAGGGGGTCTGAATACTTTCCGTACCCACTGTGTATATATATTTCTATGCTAAAAAGCCACCATTTGCCATTATAGATCACACAGGGGTGAGTTCACATATCACGTTCACTCAAGCAATGCATTGGGGAGATCTGCTCTTTATATTCGTCTGAAGGTGAAAGCATGGTTGTACTGCCCATAGGCCTTTGCTTGTTAAATCTGCATCATGTGATGAAACCTGTGTGACAAACACAGTAAGTTAGGCATCTTCATTGAACCACAAAAATAAATTAAAAGTCCTTCACCTTTTACTCTCGCCTCTATCAACACAGAGCAAGTCTTTACATTTTGGCTCTGATTTTACCTCTGTAAAACATACACAATTTTACATAGTTCTTCATTCATATTCTCTGGCTGAGATGCCACTCCACATATTTACACTATAGGTTGAAAGGGAGAATGGAATTGAGCTGTATGCACTTAAAATAAAAAATCAGTATTTTGATAGTGTCTGGACGACATCACAATGTTTTTTAGTAATAATTTGTTATTGTGATTCACTATTTAAAAATATTATTTTTCTAAAACATGCTAGCGTCATGTGAAAGCATGTTTATTTACCTGACAAACCATACAGCTATCAAATTTCAAGGTTTTTCATCTTTTTTTTTTAATGCCAGGCTTTGTCAAGCCAAGATAAAACTTGTCTAGTTATTATTATATGATTATGTCTGTATGATTTTTCCAGTAAGTTTCATTTCCTTTAAAAAAACCCCATGTGCCAGGTTGACCACACCACTGCTATAGCGCGCCCACAGGAAGCAGCAGCCATACAGCCCACACCAACACAATCCCATCCATCATGACCTTCAGGCTAGGTTCATGATTATAAGTGTACATTTTTCAAAAGCAAGATGTCATTTCAAGACGTGTTTTATGTCTTGCTGAAATTCTGAAGATTTTTTATTTTCTAATTTGTTAAAATATGTTGTGTAAAATATGGTAATAATAATTATTTTTTTCAATTTTGTACATATTTAGTGTCAATTAGGGAGGAGTTCTATATAGACTCATCCGGATCTGAGATTGAAGAAGTACTCCTGGCTTCTCCGGTCAGGAGCAATAGTCTAATCGTATGTATTCTATCCATCCATCCATCAGTCTAATACTCACACATATTCACACTTACACACCTAAAGTCAATTTAGTGACTCCAGTTCACCTAATCTGCATGTCTTTGAATGGTGGGGGAAACATACCAGGAGCTGTCACAGGGAGAACATGGAAACTCCACACAGAAAGCCTCCTGGCTTCATTTAACACCTACCAACCAGCTAAATGTTTTAGCTGCTAAAATATGCTAAATGTAAACTTATAAAAAGTTCCAC
This sequence comes from Sinocyclocheilus rhinocerous, assembly GCF_001515625.1. Taxonomy (NCBI): domain Eukaryota; kingdom Metazoa; phylum Chordata; class Actinopteri; order Cypriniformes; family Cyprinidae; genus Sinocyclocheilus; species Sinocyclocheilus rhinocerous. Next base: position 25,333 of record NW_015657973.1, on the reverse strand, counting down.
ATATTAAGCCTGTCAAACTTAAAGCATTTGAAATTGTTTTAAACTTTTAGGCCAGGCTTTGAGAAGCAGCATAAAGGCTGGCTTCAAATTTTATTGCCAATTTTATATAATAGTGCATCACCCAAATGAACAATTATCTAAATTACAATAATTGTTGAACAATAAATTAAATGATATAATTTTATTCGATACTTAATTAAAATGTGTTGTTTCTTATCAATGCAAACTTATCACGAAATGTTAAGGATTTATGATGATATGTTCCAATATCCCAAGTCTAAGGTGTTTACAGACTTTTGTGAAATTGTTTTCAGGCTACAGTACTTTACTTTTTTCTTTTCTTTTCCTTAGACTCCTCATGATTGCGCTCCAAAGCAACCTTGGGATATTTGAGGGCAAACCTGGACAGCTGCTCTTCAGCTACGATCAGAAGGCTCTAGATATGTATGTATATATATATATATATATAATTGATATTTTTTAAAGCCACATGTTTTTCTATGATTTTAGGTTGTCAGATACAGCACTGCAGTGAAGCAGACAGAGCTTAAAAACTCCCTGGGGGACTGGATTTGTGACTGTGGGGTACCCAACATTTTCACAGCCTCAGTGAGTGATCTGCCCACAATTTATGGGCAGTTAGTAACACACTACATCTACCTCAGGTAAAGAAATAAATATTATTTACTGTAACTTCCAGCTGTCAAATCTATCCTAAAAAAAACTCCTAATAACGTGCACTATGTTGGGTCTCCTTCATTTTAAAGTAATGTCCATATTCAGAGTGGAAATGTTGTTCCATACATATGTCATTAAATCCATCCATCCATTTATGATAGAAAACAGTGAATGATAATATAGGGTGAGATTTTCCATTTACTAATGGTCTATTTGTAAATCTGACATGCTTTCTGTCAGAAAACACAGACAAGGACGATGGTAAGTATAAATAAAGACAGGCTTTATTAATCACAGTGGTAATGCAGTGGAGGATATGGAATGCAGATGCAGCGGGATGAACACGGAAGAGATAAATTGCCACACACACACATTTAACAGTCACTGATGAATATAATCTGAGCACTTTCCTTTCTTTGTTTGCAGGTAGAACACAACAGAGCTGGAGACAGGAGACGAGGAGCTGGAGAATGGAGACTTGGAATAGGCAGGGTTCCCACACCTTGGTTAACTTCAAAATCAAGGACCTTTCAAGGACAACGTGTAAATGCGCATAACTAACGTAAAGCAAGCCAGCTAGTATGCATAGGCCACGAAATGTTGGCAAAATAACACATTAGCGGACCGGAGGGAATAATATGGAATTTTTTCCAGAAAACTTCTTGCACAAAATAAATTCAAGCACTTTCAAGGACCTGTATCTATGTATGTTTATTTTCAAAAACTTTTTTCAAAAACTTTTTTTTTCAGATTCAGAAACTTTCAAGGATTTCAAGTACTGGAGGTGATCAGTGGGAAGTGACTGGGTGATTGCTGAAGGAGTGCAGGTGAGTAGAAGGAGGGATGATGGCAGTGGTGTAGTGGAGGGTATACGCAGGTATTCGGCGTATACCCACTTCTTTTTCAGTCGGATTTGCTTATACCCACTTCTAAATCCCCTCTGATATGCATCATTCATTAGTGTCCTGCATTAGCGAAAATCATGAAAGATCAGCACACGAGTAGCCCAATCAAATTGTGAATAAATGCAAATATTCCCTAAAAACACCCAGTAAATACAGTGATGCGGTCAGGACTGAGGAGCCGGTGTTTCCCTTGATATATGATCAAGGTTGCCAGGTTTTCACAACAAAACCTGTCCAATTGCTACTCAAAACTATCCCAATCACATTTCGAGGGGGATCCCCCGGTAAAAATCGCATTCCGGTGGGGTAAAATACAAGTTTTTGGTGGGGTTCCCTTGGTAAAATTTGCATTTTAGGGGATAAATATCACGTTATTGGGGTCGCTTAAACCCGCGGACATGAAAAACAACCCGCGGCAACAGTGTTAAAGTAGCCCAATTCCGCGGGAAAACCGCGGACTTGGCAACACTGAATATGCTAGCAACCACCCCACCCCACGATAATCTGACAATGCCCAACGCCATTGGATCAGAGCACTGTCAATCATTACCTGATTCGCTGCCTGTCATTTTAGCAATGTTCAAGGCCATTTCAATTAATTAAATTAATAAGAAAAATAAAGAGAATTACTCAAAAATTAAGTTTTCAGAATTACAAACGACCTCGCAATGCTACACCGGTTAGCCGGAGAAGCACCGGTTACACTGCTGTTAGCCAGCAGCTCAGCTAACGATAGCGATGCTACAACGGTACTGTTAGACAGCACCACAGCTAACGTCAGCCAAGCACCCGCGCCCGCTTCGTCCCCCACCCTGAGAGAGGGTGCCGACAATGACAGAGATGCTGCCTCTTCAGCTGAAGACGTTAAGCAAGGTGAGCACATTTTAATAACAGAACCTTGTAAATTATGTTAACATATGTTAGGGCTCAGCCTCGAAATTACCATATGCCCGTCATTGTATGTCATGGGAGAAACAGTTTTTTTATTTTTTTTGTAGACACCAATAATGACTGGCCAGACCTGTGGACAGCCAAACAAAAAGAAGAATTTAAATCCAAGAACCCCTGGTTAGGATACAAAAACCAAAAATTGGGTAAGTTTAGGTAGATTGTCCACCGTTTTAGAAGTTGACAGAACTAACAAAGAAAATATACAGTGTGTGTGTGTGTGTTTGTGTGCTTGTAAGTATGTGGGAGACATGGACACTACACACATACAAATATGAATACAGTAGTTACATTGTTTGTTTATGCTTCACAGCGTGTCTGGTCTGTAGCAGTGTGAACTCCCTTGGGATCATCAAGGAGCAAGGTGTATCTCTCTCAAGAGAATGGATGAACTTTGAAATTCAAGTTTCTGTCCAGGGAAGTAGAGAGACAAGTCTGTCAGCCTTGAGAAATAAGGTGAGGAAACATGCTTTGTCTAAGGCACACACTCAAGCTGTGAAGATGGCAGAACAACAGAAAGAAGCGGTTATTGAGAATGCAGTGGCGGCTATGACTGAGTCCTTCATGAAGTAACCCGAAGCTATGTTTCGAACAGCCTACCATTTGGCCAAAAAGAACAGACCCTTTTCTGACCATGAGAGCCTCATTGAGCTGCAAGAATTGAATGGTATAAAAATGGGCTCGATACTTCATTCACGTTACAGTGCTACACAAATAATCAAACATGTTGCAATGAGATGCAGAGCAAAATCGTTAGTAGCATCATAGCGTCATCTAGTAAGTTAGCTGTCATAATTGACGAGGCCTCTTCAAGAAAGCCCTGAATTGAGCTTGCTGAACTGGAAAATCAGAGAGCAGATGGCATAGTAGAGGGTTTACTCACTTGTTTAACGAATGCTGGCGTTACAGAAGAATGGCTTCTTGAAAACTGGGTAGCATTTGTGACTGATGGCGCCAGCGTCATGTTAGGAAAAAAGTCAGGAGTAGCAACCAGGTTGACCTTGAGATTCCCAAAGCTTTTTGTATGGCACTGTATGAACCATAGACTTGAACTAGCTGTGTCAGATGCAGTTGATGAGGTAAACTCTGTGAATCACTTTAAAGCATTTATGCACAAGCTACATTCTCTGTATAGTATTTCAAACAAAAATGAGCGTGAACTCAAAGAGGCAGCAGCTGAAGTAGGCTCACAACTTCTTCACATTGGCAGAGTCTTGGATGTATGCTGGGTGGCCAGTAGCTTTCGGACAGTCCATGCTGTTTGGACATCACTGGGAGCTCTTGTGCAGCACTTTAAGAATGCTTGTTCTGATGAGAGGAGGTCCAACAAAGAGAAGCAAATGCACAGAGGTTTATTGGACCGTGTTCAAAGTCCTGAATTTCTTTGTGACCTTGGTTGCTTATGTATGACACACTCCATGAACTAAGTGTCCTGTCACAGGAGCTTCTGGCTCGTTCTGTAACTCTCCTCAGAGCTGAGCATCTGCTGAAACGCACAATCAGAGTGATACATTCATTTAGAGAGAGTCCAGGTGAGAAATATGGTGAGGCTTTAGAAGCAAAAGAGAGTGGGGTGTATCGATCTATAGCTTTGAAAAGAAATACAAAGCTCAAGCCTATCAATCCAGGCCAGTTCTTACAAAGCCTTGTGAACAATCTTGAGCAACGCATGTCTTTCGAAGATGAGACTATCAAGGACCTCAGTATCCTTGATCAGAGTAAATGGCCATCAAACCCCAGCATCCGCCATGGTGAAGAACAAGTTAAGCGGCAGTGCAAGCGATTTAACTTGTGCTCAGACCAAGCACTGAATGGGATGCGGGACCTACTGGAAGAGCCCAACAGTGAGCCCAATGGCCTAAAACCACTCATTAACTGTATGAAAACATTCCCTGTCAGCACAGCAGAGTGTGAGAGAAACTTTAGCCTTATGAACAACATAAGCACAGACAAAAGGGCTGTCCTACTGGTCTCAAACATATCAAACTTAATGATGATGAATATCAACGGACCCCCTACTTCCAAGTTTGATCCTAGAAAGTATACAAGGACCTGGTTGAAGAGCCACCGTGCTGCCTCGTCTGTGTGTTCTAGACAATGCAGTGTGACAACTCCAGCAGAGAGCAAGTCTGTTTGGAATATACTGCAGTACAGGGGTAGACAGGCTGTTTATAGGCTTAAAAACCTACACTGACAGTACATTTTGTGTTCAGAATCAGTTATTTAATAGTATTTCAAGTATTGCACCTGAATTGTATTGTATCTACCTGAAGTTAAGTCCCTTGGACCAAAAATATTAACTCTTATTTAGAAACCCTGCATTGGGTATAAGAGTATATATATCACTGTGGTTTTCATGAATATGTTGTAAAATGTATATATTTTTGTTCATTATATTTAACTAAACATTGTGCAATGTAATATAAGTGAGTAATGTGATATAAGTGAGCAGTGTAAGTGAGTAATGTAAGTAAGCATGAGCATGTAAATGAGCTGTGTAATATAATCCTGTGGCCGGTTGTGGGAGGTGGTGCTTAATAATTGGACAGCTTTCCTCCCCTTGTTTACCAACACAAGAGGTACACTGACAAGAAATGAAGTCAGAGACCTCTTCAACATTGTCTAGAGTTCACCAGAGAGCAACAGGCGAGACCTTGAGGAGGACACTGTCTTCCAGTGGGAGTGCTGGCTAATGTTGATTCAAGACAAGTGTTTCTTTAACTGCGCACTGTTTTGTAATGTAATTAGATTTTGCTTCTTGCCTTACACACAAACAGAAGATGTGGGCATATCCTTTGAGGATGTCCTAGTGTTTGTAACTGCAGCAGATTCTGTCCCTCCACTGGGCTTTCAGCAAAAGTGCCAAGTGGAATTTTATGACCAAGAGGAGCCAACCCAAAGAATTCCTTATGCTTCAACCCGTGCCCTGACTCTCTACTTGCCAAGAGGTGTGTCAGAAGAAGAGGAATTCAGGGAATTAATGTTCCTTGCAATAAAAGGATCTCTCGGATTTGGGAAGGTATAAGCGTCACCTTCTTAATCTTCGTTACGTTTTTAAAGTCAATAAGCAATAAGCAAAACAGACATGGTGGTAAGGACTCAATTTGTGAGTGAGGCAGGTGTCTGTCAAGTGTGGAAACTTCATTAATGTTTTTGCAAACATCTGAATCTTTAGAATTTTTTATAAAAGCTCTGGTAAAAATTTTGGGGCAAGATCTAAATGTATTTGATTGTCAAATTATAAATCAGAAAACAATTTTGGTGTGGGAACTGGGCACTTTTATTTCACCAGCATTCCAGAAGAGCTGAACATTGGCATTGATGCACATGACCTTAAATTAAAATGACTACTACAACATCTTAACATATTTACATATTAAAATAATGACTTATTTGGGTCCATACAAATATAAAAAGTGACCAAATTTCACCAAAAAATATGTGGATGTTTTGGACAGTTCTTTTGGTGCCAAGAAATAAAAACATGAAAGTAATAATGTATAATGGAACATACTCTAAACAAACTTGAAAGGTTAGCTCTATGTTTTGCCCATTTAATGAAAGTCAACCATAACATGCAGCCATAATTTCTATTCTGGGATGAACTCGTCCTTTCCTATGATTGATTTAAAGATGTCAAAAACGACAAAACATTGCAAAGGATGTCTAATCCAAGTTCTGCTTGTGTCCCACCAAGTGCATTAAATTGTGCAACAAGTTGCTCCAAGGTTGCATTGTCCATAGTGTAGGGCAGGGGTGCCCAACCCTGCTCCTGGCAATCGACTGTCCTGCAAAGTTCAGCTCCAACCCTAATCAAACACACCTGAAGCAACTAATTAGGGTCTTCAGGATCACTTAAAAATTAAAGGCAGGTGTCTTTGATTAGAGTTGGAGCTAAACTTTGCAGGACAGTCGATCGCCAGGAGCAGGGTTGGGCACCCCTGGTGTAGTGATTCTGTGGTACTAGTACTCTGTCTGGCCAGTCAACCATTGCTGCTCCCTGCATTCTTGATGTCGTTTCTCCTTGTTCAGATGGTCCTTGAACAACAGTTTCATCTGCTGGCCCAGCTCTTCTGCCAAAGATTTATTGCATTGCTGTGGTTCTTTGTCCTTGTTGTTCCAGACAGCCTCGGTCTGCATTGGGGTCTGATGTCTTTCAGTTCTCAGCCCATGGTTGTTCCATTGTCGGATGAAGGCAGTCAAGTCTCTGTTGATCCTTGGCAAGTAGACATAATGAAGTGCCCAGAGATGCATTTAATTGTCTATGTCCACTATACCTACACTCTCCAGGAAGTGGAAGAGATTATATGCCCGCCACATGTCACCCCAGAGCCTCTCAATATGCTGGTTATCTCTGAGCCCCTGAAAATGTTCATGATCACACAGACATCATTGTTTTCTCCTCCATGATCTGTTCGGACCCTAGCCAAAGACACTTGCAGAAGTTAACCATTGATTGGGTGAAAACCGTTCAAACTTACTGGCTGTGGAAATCAGTGGCCGTGGCTCATTATACTATGAGCAAAACGCCGTAAATGACGTGCGCTCTGTGCAACCAAAATGCCGTTTTTTACACCGTCATATAGCAATATGAACGGCGTAAAAAGCGGTGCTTTTCATGCACACTAAAACGCCGTCAGATATGGTGTCATTGAAGTATTTTCACGCTTTTTTACTGCGTTTGCAAATACTGCTCAAAACACCGTATTTGACGGCATTTGGCTGTAAACACGATTAATCTATAGCGTAATTCTGAACCTTTGGGTTTGCCATATTTCCGCGCTCGCTTGACTCGTGCCTGGCGCTGAAGTGAAGAGGAGCGCGCGTCTCCCTTTCTCAGTCGTTCTGCGACTGAATAAATGCACTTGTTGTCAAGAGAAAAAGTGACAGAAGCAGCAGTTGTGAGTGGGGTGGCCAACCCTAGCCCTGCCCCTGTGTTAATTGCGTTAAATATTTTTAACGCGTTAAACTAAAAAAATGTATCGCCTGCATTAATACACGCTAATTTTGACACCACTAATAAATACATAAATGTGGAAATAAATACATTTATAAATAAATAAATAAAAGGAAAAATAAATAAATGTGGGGAAAAAATCAAGTCAAGTCACCTTTATTTGTATAGCTAGCACATTAAACAATACTGATTGTGTCAAAGCAGCTTTACAGTGTCAAACAGGAAAGTAGTTATAAAAATAGTCGATAATGCAAGACAATAACAAAAAGTCATTTTTCCAGCTAAAGTGAGTTCATTGAGGCTTCAATGATGTCATCGTCCAGTTCAGCGCTCTTCCAATAGTGTCTGTGCAATCAGTCAATAAAAATATACATACGGAAATAAAAGTATAAATACATATTTATTTTTTACTTTTCTTTGTATATTTATTTGTGCATTTTTACATTTCTTTGTATATTTATGTATTTCTAATTTTGTCAGGTTTGGCATTCCATAGTTGCAGAGTTTGAGCGTATAAATACCATGTAAACGTTTACCTTCTCTCTGAGTCTTTCTGATAGAATTATCTTCATTTCAATGGTTTTAACATCACAGATGATGTTGTGAAGAAGTCATTAGAAGCCAAGCACCAAAGGTGCGTAGGCACCTTTTGTATCCGTTAGTTTTCTTCATCTTCTTTCGCTCTGCAAGTCTATGGCAGCCCATAGAATCGTATGGTAGACAGTTGTGAAATTTGGCATATAGATAAGAGGACAGTCTCAACAGTAACCACAGCAAGAAGTCTAGCACTTATGTTTATAATTTGCTTATAAGTTTCCCTCTGATTCCTTGGCTCATGCTGAGTCAAAATGCATAATTAAAATTTTAGCTGGTCATTTCACCAAAATTAGGTTAGATCATCATCAGACCATGTTGGCAAAAATCAATGAATAACATATTCTGACCAAACTTGGTACACGTCATCAAACGCATCACCTAATGGCTGATTTATACTTCTGCGTCGGACCTACACCGTAGCTTACGCATAGACGCACACCCATACGCCGTAGCCTGACGTGCACCTCTCCAAAAATCTAACAGCGCGTCAATTCTACGCAGACCGCAAGCGCTGTGATTGGTCTGCAAGAACCCCTCCCTCCATATGTACTTGAGTTTTGTGTGTGTTTATGTGCAATTTAATATATTTTAATGTTAAACCTTCTTATATAAAATAAAACAAAGCAAAGAACAAGTGTCTTATCATTTATTATACTACATAGCATTATACATCAGTAGTTGTCCGCAACAAACAATGTTGATCTGCCGTGGTACAAGTCCTTGTGCAGATTGAAAGAATGCCATCATCTCCTGTTCCGTTGTTGTCTCCTTTTTGTAGTTTTAAATAATGATTTAATGATTTAATATTTATTTGCCGCCGTCACGGCTATAATGCTTCTCCGACGAGCCGCTTCTTCTTCGGCTTTTGCCGTGGTACTGCGGGTTACACCAGCAACATGCCCGTGGACACTGCTGACTAGCGGTTTGCATGTGTACTGCACGTTGACGCGGACAACGACGCAGAAGTATAAATCAGCCTTTACGCCCCATTCACACGGGGCGTCAGCATTAACGCTTGACGGAGGGCGTTTCTGAAGCTTGGTGCTGACGCGACCGTCATAGTGACAACAGCCAATCACATTAGTCTTGTGGTGTTGCATGAACGCGATTGGCTAGCGTCTGCGCTAGGGTATTTTCATAAGGTCATCTGATTGGCTGACGCCTGCGTTGGCGCTTGAAAAGTTTTCAACTTCTGCCGCGAGCAACGGACCCAACGTGACACGACGGACCCACAATTCATTTCGCCAACGTTTGACGTCACTCCAAAGTAAACGAGAGGCATTGACGCTGACGCCCCGTGTGAATGGGGCGTAAGGCTACATGCATTGTTTTAGCACAGTGCCACCTGCTGGTCAGGAGATATGAAAAATGGCTATTTTTGCTAAACTTTTTAACAGTTTGTCATTAAATCATAAAACTTGAATTTTGTAGTAATATGCTGTATTTTACAGATGCATTAGAATATCATTATGAAACTTGGTATGTGTCATTAGGACCATACTCTGAACGGACTCAAAGTTTTGGAACAGTGCCACCTTATGGTCAAAATTTAAAAAAAAATGCTAATAGTTTATATTTATAAAATAATTCAGTAAATCCTACAATTTTTTTTTTTTTTTTACCAACGCTTTATCTCTTGTGCCCTGCTATTTCACAGCTTTCTCAGTCAACCTCTCAGGCTGATAAAAGACTAAAGTTAATAGAGTTTTGTTGCCTGGTTTTGGGTATCGGACAAAACTCTGCTTACAGTGCTGCTGGCGTGGATATTCATATCTAAACATTTTTATCAGCATATCAGAACAAACTAACATTTTTGCCATAGCTGGCAGGATGGAATAACAGAGGAACTGTTATCTCTATCAAAGAATCAGAGTCTGGACTTATATTGGCCCAATCTAACAAACAATCTTCATTATTTATGCACAGATTGTGTCATTTTATTTATATTTTTCCATTAACATTGTTGCATTTGACAGCAAGACAAAAGTTGAACTAATATTTTAATTCCGAAGTACCAATCTATGAACTGATGAAATGGAGCATCACTGAAATGACTGTATTAGCTGCTCAGTGGTCATGTAGTTTCCCACCATGGTAGATGGTTGGTCAGTTCAAATGGCCATGACAAAGTTCATATGTACATGACAAAAGAAAATAAAAATTTCAAGGCAAAGTATAAAGAGGTGATGGATGCAAATAAAACAATTGTTGATGCAGTTTGACAATCAGATTTGGTCCACATTCACTTGTGATTTGAATGTAGCCTTCATTTCACACAGATAAATATTTTCTGGTGCCATTTTAAACTGCAGTCATTTAAAACACTTTACACACAAAGAACATAAATAGGGTCTCACATCTGCATGAGTGTGGCAAATATTTATTTATTTTTTTGTTACACTGATCACAATTCAATTGCCTTCCTCTAGAGCAGGGCTATTCAATTAGTTTCGTTTGAGGGCCGGATTATTGAATTGAAAATTTGAAGGGGGCCAAGGGGGAGGGGGGCCGTCCCGATCTCTTTCTGGGGGGCCTATAAAATTAGAAATTAAATTTAAATGCATGCAATATCAACTAATATGACCAACATCTATAAAACAATTTGTGCTGTCTATCAGTCGTTTAAATGGTTTTTTTTTTCTGTAATTAATCATGATTAATTGCATATTAATATGTTGTCATAATTTCACATTGAACCTCCAAATTAATGCAGAAACTAAAGGTGGTATATTTTAAATATGTTTAATGGCATCTCTTTACTAACTAGCCTATTATTAACAAAGGCCAGTATTTTTGATACCAATACTGCTACTGATGTCTCTATTAAATGCATTTTCACCTCAATGTTAGCCATTAATTATAGCCATTCAACATTAAAGTATACTTGAAAGACATTATTTTTAACATTTAGTAGGCTCTGAAAAATATAACATTTAATTTTGTATTTTTTTTAAAGGGTTATGGCGTTTTATGCCTTTATTTAGATAGGACAGTATAGGTCGACAGGAAGTGAAGTGGGTGAGAGAGAGGGGGATGGGATCATAAAGGTCCGCGAGCCGGGACTCTAACTCGTGACACCCGAAGCGCAATGGCGCTGTATGTCAGCGCGCTGCCCACGAGGCCATCGGCGTCGACTATATCATTTAATTTAAGTGAACTTAAAACAATCTTAAACTATAAATTGTATTTTATAGTTTTGGCATAATTGTGTGTTTTTGTCGGTTGACTGGCGCTTGTCTGAAGCTGCTCAGCGTGTGCGTACAGCCGAACGCGCAGCCTTTCAAACTGTACTCCATCTGATAATCATCTTCGTTCAGTGTCTGCGCTATTTCTCGCCAGAAGTTATGACCGATAACACTGTCTTGAAACTCGTTTAAACTAGTGTTGAGGATATCTCATAACCCTCTCACACAAGCGCTTGTCAACACTGCCGTCTATTGATGTTGCGGTCTCCGGTAGTTTGTTGTTGTTGCGTCTCTTCCTTTTCTTGTTTGGCTGTGAAACCACGGCCTGGGACAGTGATGCCACCTTGTGGACAAATTAATTAGTGCAAAAACAATTCAAGGCGTATGTGCGACCTGCGCGTACTCTTCCCTCGGGCCGGATGAAGATGATTGGCGGGCCGCCAATTGAATAGCCCTGCTCTAGAGTGAATGCGAAGGCAATTTTTGAAATTGCTCCTTTTCGTTAACCTTGTCACACTCGCAATTTATTTTCAGAATGAGTTTGCAAATGACGTTTCAGGTCTCTTTGATATGTGAAACTTATCTTGCACTGAAGACATGTGAACGGCTTCTCGCCGGTGTGAAGTCTCATGTGAGTCTTAAGGTTTCCTTTAAGTGTGAAACTCTTTCCACACTGAGGGCAGGTGAAAGGCTTCTCTCCTGTGTGAATTACAATGTGAGTGTTGAGGCTTCTTTTATGACTGAAACTCTTTCCACATTGATGACATGTAAGACAGTTCTCTCCTGAGTGAATCCTCATGTGGCAATTCAGGGTTTCTTTACATCTCAAACCCTTTCCACACTGACCACATATGAACGGCTTCTCTCCAGTGTGACTTCGCATGTGGGCATTAAGACTTTCTTTTCGTGAGAAGCTCTTCCCACATTGTTTGCAGCTGTAAGGGTTCTCTCCTTTGTGAATTCTCATGTGGGCATTAAGGTTTCCTTTATGTGTAAAACCTTGTCCACACTGAGTGCATTTGTAAGGCTTCTCTCCAGAGTGAACTCTTAAGTGGACTTTAAGGTTTTGTTTTTGAGTGAAACACTTTCCACACTGTTGGCAGGTAAAAGGCTTCTCTCCATTGTGAATTCTCATGTGGACGTCAAGGTTTTGTTTATTAGTCAATCTCTTTCCACACTGACGGCAGGTGAAATAACTGCTAGATTCTGTCTTCTGACCTCTTTTTCGTGAGGAAGTCTTCGTCTTTGTGGATTTTTCTCCAATCATGAAATCACGTTTCTGGTCTTTATCTTCCATTTCATTTAGTTCTTCACTGTCCTCTTTTAGTGTCATCAGGTCTAAAGAAAGAAAAAGACTAATTCAAGTTAACCCCAGTTTAATGGCCCAAAGCAACAGACATTAAACATTAAATTAGACAAAACATTAAAGCATCTCAACCAACATGTATGCTAGATCCTATATGCACTAAGCTATGAAAGAGGTGTTACCTGTATTATCAGAATTCTATTACCTCAATATTTTTTAACTTGTTACTTTCTTTAGGACACGCCCAAGCTTGCAGTTATCAAGCCCCTTATCATTTGACCCAGAATAACTGGTTCATTATAGACCAATCCCAAATCTGCCATTCATATCTAAAATATTAGAAAAATATTGTCCACTCAACTGTTCAGTTTTGTAGAAAAACAATATTCAGTCATAATTTAAAGAGACTGTGCTTATTAAAGTGAAATTTCTCTTCTCTTGCTATTAGATCTGTTTGACAACACAGACCACAACATTCTTTTGAATAGCTTGAGAATTATGTTGGCTTTGGTGATCAAGCATTAGCAGTTTTGGTCCCATCTATCCGACCGCTAACACTTTGTTTGTGTAAATGAAGAGACGTCTCCTCAAACACAAGTATTGAGTGCCACAAGGCTCAGTATTAGGTCCTCTGCTTTTCTCCTTATATATGCGTCCCCGGGAGTATGTTAATAGATTTAGAAGTAGAAGTAGGACCAGTGTCGATAATTAACAGGATTGTCAGACAAAATTTTCCGGTTTTTATATCATACGAGAATTTTTTTTTCTCTAAAATCAGCATGTTTTCATTTGTGATATTGCTGTTATACAATAATTCAATAAACAAGAAGTTAATATTAAGGAACTATAGGCTGTGATTGGTAACTTACTTAATATTGAGACAGTCGTGACCTAATGGTTAGAGAGTCGGACTTGTAACCCAAAGATTACAGCAGGAATTGTAGCTCTCTTCCACCTTCAATAACCATGACTAAGGTGCCTTTGAACAAGGCACCGAACCCCCAATTGCTACCCGGGCGCCGCAGCAAAAATGGCTGTCCATAGCTGTAAGTAATAAACAACACTCACTTACAGCATCAAATACAAGCTTAATCTCCTTGTAAAAATCCACCTATAACAAAAATACATTGAGTTTGTTCCTTACATTTACATTGCGGGTCTTAATGCGAAGAATATCCCACACGTGTGCTGCCACATGAAATTCTGGAGAAAAACACTCATCTAATGATAAACTTCTAATGGTACATTTAACACTGATATTGACAGAAGATGTGAAAGTTTAGTACGGAATTTGTCTTTGATTTTAACTGTTTGTGTTGCTTACAAATGTTTTAAGAGTTTGATTTAATCTAACTATTATATTGCAGCTCCTTTAAATGAAGAACAAATGTAGACGGCATGAAGTAGCTCCACCAAGCTGTGTCAGCGGTCGAAACGCTTTATTAGTATTAGTTTTATTTGCATTAATATTTATCTGGCCATGTGATCTCAACATGTCTGTGCACATGAGGCGACCCGCTTGATGTCAAATAAAACTGCTTTAATTAGGACACTCATATGACATTCTTTTCACTCATTTACGTAGGTCAACATTTTAACAAGAATCAAATGTCCAAATTCAGCTTTGAGAATGGAAACCAACCTGTTTGTTCCTCAGTATCTTCTTGTTTCACTCTGAACGCTTCTTCAATCTTAATTTCTTCACTCTCCTCTTTAATAATTGCCATCTTTTAATAGTGCGTCATGTAGATCTCGTAGTGCTGTTCTCGTAGATCTGTGCTTTGAGAATAATTAACAGAAAGAAAATAAATCCAAACTAAATCTCTGGGTGAATCTCAAAAAGCTCCCTGGTTCGGTGGTCAGTAGACTGGCAAAGGGGTCAGTCAGAGTGACAGGCAATGGCCCTAAATGACATTATTACCCGTAAAACACTAGCACTACAAATTAATAAAAGAACACAATTTATACATAAAGTCCATATATATATATATATATATATGTATGTATGATTAATATTTGGTATTTAATGCTTTGTAGATCACATTTCTTGAAAACATTTGCAGTTTTTGTGTAGTCTTTTTTACACTTTTGTGTTCTCGTTGTATTTTCACGGTTTTAACCTGCAGGTGTCGTCAGCGTGCCGTGACTAGATTTGAATCATTGTGCTAAGTAACTATTTGGTTCAATTCACTCGGAGTTTCAAAAAGCTCCGTTTCTCCTAACAATACATGCCAGAGACCGAGTTCGTGTTTGCAGCTGCTTCACGATACACAAAAAATCGTTCATTAATGTTAAGTGAAGCATTTCAATGTCGCATTCAATAACAAATAGTCCATTTTACATCGCTTGTAAAAAAAAAAAAACTCTAAATAGACTGAACGCGTTTTATTGATTTATACACTTTAAACGATTAAAACCACAAACCTTTCTTCAGCAGAATCACAGGCGCAGGAGCGCGGCGCAGCCTTATGTCGTCACATCGCCAGACCAAAATAAAAGTCCTGTAAAGTGCACAGAAACTTACAGTTCGGTTAGGTATTCAGAGTTTTATTCGTGGTGAAATGTGTGTGTGTGTGAGTGTCTGTGTGTGTGTGTGTGTTGTCCAATGATGTGATGTCCTGATAATAACTACCATAAAAAGAGTAGTAATAATAATATTTTTATTTATTTTGCACTTTTCAAATATAACATGCTGTTCAAAGTGCTTTACATAATTAGAAATGACATCAACAAATATCAAATTCTATCAAATTTTGTCTTTAGTCTGTGGCCCTAATAATGGTTTCAGTTAATGTAGCATGAAAACCTCATACCATTGCAACCCTAATAACTAGGTTATCTTTGTGAAATGCCACCACACCTTTGGTGATCATTTTACATTTCTGATACATTTTACATTTTGTAAGAATATTTTACATTTCGGTAAGCATGTAGACCTGGATACACCTTAGGACCCCCAATGGTTCCCAGGGACTATTTAGTTCAGGCCTAAATTGAGGTAGTAAATGTTACTATATTTACAAGACAACAACAAACTGTAAAGAAATATGTTAATAACTTATCATATAATATGGTATTTGTCAGCCATTTCGAGGTCCTGTAAGTTGCTCAGTGATAAACATTGCCCTTTTGCAGGTCTACAGTCAGAGATGCGATTTGTTGGCAATAATAATAATAGCTGTTTAATAACAGCAACATTTTCTTTCAGATGTTCCAACTGATTATTATGTGCTGTTCTGTTGACAAAGTAAGTTGTAACTCTGAATATATATATATATATACTCTTCTTTCATTTTTATTCAAAGGTTAGATGTGACGTGATGTGTGGCCAAGTATGGTGTCCCATACTTTGAATTTGTGCTCTGCATTTAACCCATCCAAGTGCACACACACACACAGCAGTGAACACACACACACCCGGAGCAGTGGACAGCCATTTTTGCTGCAGGCGCCCGGGTAGCAATTGGGGGTTCGGTGCCTTGTTCAAAGGCACCTTAGTCATGGTTGACAAATGTAGAATTTCTCTTTTTTTTTTTCATGCTCCACCCCACAGCTCTGGTGCTACCAAATGAAGGGCTTCTGTTGGTGGTACCTGGATCCCTGACCCACAGCAGTAAACATCTCTCTGTAATGCCACCCTCCCACAATCTCCTATATTCGTATATGATCGTCACATTTCGCCCCCTAGTGGCCTACTTCTTTACATTGTGCAAACTTGACATGTATTAAAGTTATATTTTCTCTAATTGTGATCACAGGTGAAAACTGCATCAGAGGGGGAGGACTTTTCTGCTCCCTCATATACTGCAGGGACAACTTTGCAAGTACATGCAAAAGATCTCCAGAAATTCGTTGACTCCTGCCCAAAGCTGAAAGGAAAAATTTACAGTATGCCCATTAAAAATACATTTAGAACATGATTTGTTTGTGTTTGTTTGTTTTTACTGTTCTTTGTATAAGTGGTTGTAAATTAGTTTTTTTCTGCATTCTAGTTCTGTTCTTGGAAAAGTTTTGTTAAAATTTTGTTAAATAATAAAAAGTATTTGATTTATAAACTTTAGTGACGATGTGTGACGATGTGACACTGCCTCGACTGTGCAAGTGACAATTCCTGTGTCAACTGTGCAGCGTGCAGCTCTCTTATAGACAGACGCAATGTGTGGTGATTTTGAAGCCAATTGCGTATTTTAAGAGAGAAAGAGCGATCGCGCACGGTGATTCACTCACGCTGTTTGTGAAATTACGTCTCACACAAGGTTTTCAAATTACTTTATAAGTTATTCAATGAAGAAATATGAAGTTGAGTACCTCACCTTCAGTATTATAATGATTTCACCCGCGCCGGATTAGAGACCGCCGATCAATCATCCCAAAGCGATTATCGGCCGATAGTGATCGGTAGCCCATCAATCGGAGCACCCCTAGTCGAAAGAAAGAACTAGAAAAGTGGGGTTACATATATTCAAAGAATAAAATTAATTTAAGTGTCATTTTAAATCACATTTTCCTTAACATTTAATTTATTGAAGAGTTAGGGCCAAAGAAAATGTTTCGAATAGTTTTACTGACCAACATAATTGCATTTTGAAAATAAACACATTTAGATTTTGATGGCTGCAATATGATCCAAAAAGGTTAGGACAGACACAAATATATATATATTTAATTATATAATTATTATTTCTTTTAAACACCTTACATTAACTTATTTTATTTTATTTATTTTTGTTATTTATATGCCCTTTTTTCCTGTTATTTTCGTTATTATTTTTTTCTAATAATTGTATTTTTATTTTTATAATCATTTTTTATTTATTTTTTTTACTTTTTTTATATGATTCTGCATAGTTTGTAGTATTTCATTTTTTTTTTTTTAATATTTTGCATATTTGTAATAGATTTTTTTAATAAAATACTTTCGCTAGACTTTTGTTTGTATGAAAACTTTTCCAAAAAACATCTAATCCTGATAAGCTATCCAAACCTATAAACTTAAAAAAAGTGAAGGAAATTTGGATGTCTACAATAAATATTCAGTAAGAGTTTATGCTCTGACATACCTCTGAATAAATTCGAGCATGCATGCAGCTTCATCCTGATAAGCAAGTTTTAATTTGTAATAGGTCACAAACAATGCTGCCAGGCCCTCAACAAATGCCTCAGAACGTGGGCCTAGGACAACTTCCCTTTCAACTAACAACATCCACTTGCTTGGGGTCATGGATTCACCTGTAAAAGAAATACGGAAGGACATAGGATTAATAAGTGTTGTAAAAGTATGGTTCATGGGTAGCACATGTTAACTAATAAAGACACTGATACTATATAACTATAAACTAAAAGATAATGAAGATTACCCAGGTGAAAAAGACGTAGTATTAAATGTATTAAAAATATACTTGAAATTCAAGTAGTATGTTTATAATACATTTGTATTCCCAACATGCTTATTTGAAGTGCAATAAAAATATATTGAA
>NW_015657973.1:3860-5771 GCF_001515625.1 Sinocyclocheilus rhinocerous | reverse complement strand
TGTTTTTTTTATAATGTATTAAAATGTACTTGAGTATGTTTGTAGTAATACAAATATACTATAAACATACTTGTATTTCAAGTGCATTTTTAATACATTTAATAGTATGTTTTGTTTTGTTTTTCACCAAAGTATATATGCTGCTGTCCTTTTTTAGTGTACTTTATGAATCTTTGTAATGTACGCAACAATATATAATACATTAAAGTTTTCTAGATATCAAAGTGTGTACGTGTGTGTATATACTGATAAAAGCAGCTTTATAATATACTAGTAGTGTAATGCTAATGCATTTCCAATGAGCTGAAATACAATTGAAATGTACTTGAAGTACATTAAAACGATGCTTCAAATATACTCTAACTGTAGTTCATGAAGTATTAAAAAGACATTTTAAATGTATTTTAAGAAATACACTTAAATTGCACTAAATATACTTAAAGTGGTTCCAATTTAACACAATTTCAATATATTAAATATATTACAAATAGATTAAAATCAAACTTAAACATATCTTGAAATACACTTAATATACTTAAAGTTGTTTCAAAATAATACATTTAATATGCACTTAGTATAGTATAATTTAAATATAGTAAGTATGTCTGAAAAAGCACAATTTAAATATATTTCTTTTTCACCTGGGTATGGTTACTAATAAGGAGAGAGAGAGTGGTTCAGAGACAATAACAAAAAACTAGGGCACAGCTAGCTAGCTAAGGAATATAGGAGTGAGAATAGAACTGTGAAATAGAATACAGGAACAGGTGGCAAAAATAGAAATAGAATAGAAAGCAAAGAACAGTGTGTATAATGGAGACACAAAGTAAGGCACATTACCTTGGATGATCAGTGCGGGTGAATCTGGTAATCCATCTCTTTCCATGTTGGCTGCAGTTGCTGCTACCTAAAAAAATTAAATAAAAATATTTTGCATTAAAGTTAAACTTTTAAGACATTAAAAATAAAATTATATTTTATTGCACAGGTGCACAGGACCAGAGAATATCCCTCTTGATATTTTGACAGAACAGCATGCACCTCATTGTTTGTTGGCTTTTCTTGAAAAAATCTCAGAATTCTCTTCCCTTTCCTTTCAATGCTCTCCATGACTCTTTGGAGCAGTGAAATGTCAGTAAGCAAATGGAAATGTAAAAAAAATACCCTTGAGACAAAACAGGTAAGGCCATGAGTTCTTTAGTTCAGACAGTGGCGGAGGTGGAGTGCCGTTTATATCACGACGTTGACGGTAATATGTGACCTCCCTCAACTTGTGAAATTCTCCTCTAATGGCACCAGATATTCCCTCAGTTGAATGAAGCAGTACCATTTGCTTGCGCTTCTCTTCTAGAGTGTCATCATTTTCTCCTGCAGGAAGCTCCTCTGGCTGCCAGCTGACACAACCATATTGATCAGCCAGCCTTCTTGAGCTCTGACTTATGGTTCTGCACGATGATCGTAGTCGTTCTTTTCTCCGACGAGCTAATGTGTTGTTTCTGTTTACATGTTCAACACGGGTTTTAACTTGCAAGAGCAAAGAGGCATACCCACTACCTATTTTTGTTCCATCAGCCAGAACATCAGCAAAGCTGACCGGGTACTGTTTAACAATGTTCTGCACTACAATCTGACTCTGTGCCTCTGATGGTTTGACTTCATGTTTTTGCACATTATCGACTAACAACCTTACTAGCTGCCTTCGATCTGTCTTTTTTTATTTGCAATGGCCAACTTAGTTTCAGAAGGCATGACTTCCCAAGGCACCTTAAAAGTTTCAGCCCAGGCACAAGATGCTGAAGAGCAAGCAGAAGAATGAGATGGTGTAGAACTTGAAGAACTCTCTCATCCTGGGCTTGATGTATCAGAAAGAACTTGATGTGATGAGCGTTGGGAAGTCGAGCAGCTGGCTGG
>NW_015657973.1:0-2765 GCF_001515625.1 Sinocyclocheilus rhinocerous | reverse complement strand
TCAGATAAGCGACCTGATCTGCCATTATTGCTGGTGCACAAATTAGGTCTACAATTTGTCTGAGAAGTAGAACAAGCTGCCACACTTCTGATTCTGGATCCTTAATCCGGTGTCCAACAATAACTGGTAAAAGTCTTAGAAGACACCAGTTCTGCACTGCGTGACCACAAAGTTTTTCACTCCCTGAGTAAATCTCAGCTGGTTTATTGGCAGCATCATTTCCTGTGTACTCAAACTGTTTAATATAATGATTAAGCTCTGTGAAAGTAAAGAATTTTTCTTGATTTACCAAATAATCAATGTACAGCTTAAGATCAGATGCCACAACACCCTCAAAGAGGTCATGGCCAAGGCAGGGGGGCAAGCCAGGCTGACAAACATGAAAATAATTCAGCTGATTGAAAGGAGAGTTAAATTTGACTCCATCAATTACATTATCGCCACAGGCTGCAAGTTCCTGAATGTTTCTCTCATAAGACTCCACAGTTCGCTTCATAGCAGGTTCCAAAGGTGTGGCATGAAATGTGTCTCTGTCAATAGTGCAATACCTGCAGAAATGTAGGATTCGGCTAAAGTTCTCAACAAAACCACCAATGGTGTGTCGATGGAACACAAAGAAGCTTTCAAAGTTTTGCCATCATTCACAACGACACCATTCTCTTCAAGATCTTTGAGATCTTCAATTAGTGATCTAAAAACATGAGCTGGTCCACATTGCTTAAAATCTTGCTCATTACACAAAAGAACAAGCTGCATGTGGTCTATGTTTGACCAGTTGTGAGGTAAAATATCAGACAAGGTAAGATACACTGCCAGCAATTTGTTTTGTTTTTTTCTGGCTGAGCCCAAAGGATTTACCACCTCAAAAGAATCCTGATAAATGATCAAACCCAGAGATGATGGATCAGCTTGAAACAGAGCAATTTCAGAAAAATTCTTACCATCCTTTAACATCCCGAAACGGACCATTTTCAGCTGTTTGTGAGTGCATATGTTCATACTGATCCCTCACAGACTGGCACTGAAACAGAGCACTGATGGTCTGTTTAACTGGGACATACTGAGCAAAGCACTCTTTCCCATTTATTTCACTAACTCCTAGAAAAAATGCTTGAAAGCAGTCTTTCTCCTCTGTGCTGTACTTAGAACACCACTATTACAAGCTGTCAGCAAATCCTCCCTAGACAACTGATCAATAACATAATTAATCCTCACCTCTGATAATTCAAGCAAAGCAAGCTTTTCTCTCAGTAAGACTGCCCAATGTCATTGATATTTTAAAATTCTTCAACAATGCCTTGAATGGTAGACTCAGGTAATAGCAATTTAGCTTGCAGTTTCAGATAGAAAAGGGTTAAATTTCTTAGAAAAAGACATTAATCTACAACTTCAGGAAAATTGTGCTCTACAACCTCTGATCTCTCACCCTCAGACACAACATCAGAAATGGGAGTTTGGATGGGCCAGCACAAGCAAATCATGCAATGACTGTGGCAACTTTAACATTTGAAAGGATACTATGACAAA
Source organism: Sinocyclocheilus rhinocerous (assembly GCF_001515625.1). Classification (NCBI taxonomy): domain Eukaryota; kingdom Metazoa; phylum Chordata; class Actinopteri; order Cypriniformes; family Cyprinidae; genus Sinocyclocheilus; species Sinocyclocheilus rhinocerous. The sequence goes on along the minus strand of NW_015657973.1, from coordinate 1,238 downwards.
GTTATTGCTTTCCTTATTCAAACAGTTTTTTTTTCCATGAATATATGGTTGACCTGAAGAATGAAAGCTATATCATACACTTGGAAAATTATGAGTTTATCGACACTAGGGGTGTCACAATACACAATATAATATTTTAATACTATTTTTAAGATTTTCAATGACAAAATATTTGTATTTTAATTACAAAGAGTAAAACAATGCAGTTGTATTTTGAAATATTTTAACTAATCTAGGGCTGTAACTAATGATTATTTTGTTAATCAAGTAATCTACTGATTATTTTGACAATTGAGTAATCTGATCTTTTTTAGTAACACAAATAGACCAGGCGAAAACCAGGCTTTAGTATGACTTTATATATCTATATATAAACTAACGATATAAACTAACGCAATAATAATCAAATAAAATATCAAAACCAAGTAATTACATGGTTTTATTGAACAACACTGCTAAAATACATAATGTAATATGCCTATACATAATATGAACATAACCAACTTAAGTACATTATGTATTATAACAAATACCTGCAGAGGCGCCAATGACCTGGTGACGTTTCACTTTACAGCGTGATTAAAGGGGTCATATGATGTTGCTAAAAAGAACATTATTTTGTGTATTTGGTATTTGTACGTGTTTATGCGGTTTAAGGTTCAAAAATCACATTATTTTCCACATACTGTACATTATTGTTTCTCCTCTATGCCCCGCCTTTCTGAAACGTGTCGATTTTTACAAAGCTCATCGTTCTGAAAAGCGAGGTGTGCTCTGATTGGCCAGCTATCCAGTGCATTGTGATTGGCTGAATACCTCAAGCGTGTGACGGAAATGTTACGCCCCTCACCATACTGTGATGCCGTGTCCGGCCGGAGCGACGAGACAAAAACATTAAAACCCATTATAAACGAGGCATTTGTTGCATCCAGTCTTTTTACGTGTTGCATAGCGCCGCGTAAACATAAAACCATGTCTGCATCTGTGATCGGAGAAATGACAAGCGCTACTCTACACTGCTCAAAACTCGCATTTGAATCAACAGTGGCAAATTATTTAAATATGAAAACGTACTTACAGACTGTGAGTCAGAAGCGCCAGACTGTCCTTGCAAAGTTGGAACTGCCCAACTTTATAGAAAGAGACACCGGCATTGTAGGCTACTCTCACAGGAAATAGTCCTCGTCCTCCACAAAATGCGCTGCACACATCTGAATCTTTGGGTTGAACTGTTCTGG
>NW_015657972.1:152-901 GCF_001515625.1 Sinocyclocheilus rhinocerous | reverse complement strand
TGAAAAATAGCATAGAGAGAATAACTTATTATTATTATTCTCTCTTTGTTATTTATTTGTTTTTTGTCAGTTTCTTGCTGTCAGCTAAGGCATAGAACACACAGGCTTTCCTCCTCACCAACAACATTAAACACCGTGTCTACACCGGACGCGAGCGGCAAAATACAGTAGAAACCATTATAATCAGTGACGCTGTGTACATTAGATGTGGCATGGCGCGACAAAACCCGACATTAAACTGATGCCTTGTTCTATTTATGACGTACTGACACAACATTAAAATGATTTGCAACGGTCGCTTTGTCGCGTCCAGTGTAGAGCTGTTGCGGCGCGATGCACAACTGTAGCGTCCGGTATATAGACACGGTGAGTGGAACTGTAACATAGTATTCTGTCCTAGATGCGTGTTCCATCTACGCGACACTGACAGATAGCTAACAGTCAGAAGTCAGAAAAGGGGCAGACGCAGGAGTAAAGTTGAACGTAGGGATGTAACGATTAACTGCGAGCCGGTTGAAAATCGATTCAAATATGTGACGATTCAAATCGGTTGAGATGCTAAACAAATCGCGATTCATTTAGGGGTAGGAGTTTATATGAATGTATGTCTAAGGGGAACTTACTGTCTTTAGAAATGTTTAGATGGTATTTTTTCTTTTCATCTTGCCTCTGTATAATGCATATTAAAGTTCATAAGTTGCAGCGCTGCTTTGTTTACAGCAGAAACCAAGGAAACGCTTTAAGCGCCA
>NW_015657972.1:0-101 GCF_001515625.1 Sinocyclocheilus rhinocerous | reverse complement strand
TGAATCTGCGGCTCATTCAGCTCAGCTTTCATGCAGATATTTTTATTTATAGTTTCTCAAAACTGAAGTCAAATCATTCTGTTTTTGCTTCAAATTTCGAA
>NW_015657971.1:0-518 GCF_001515625.1 Sinocyclocheilus rhinocerous | reverse complement strand
AGCTGTAGGACATTTCCTGACTTCTGCCTCCTCAGCCAATACTGCACTAATGTTTCTCTGCAGATTCAGTATGGCTTGGTGTTGCGAAAGCCACCTAGTATCCTTCACCTCCTAGACAATGAAGAAGAGAAAGCAGATAAATTGACAGTGAGATACTGATTTAAGTACACGTATGCTATGAGACAAGATGGGAAATTTCTCACCTTGACTTTCAGGTCAGTGATCCCTAGAGCATTTGCAGCTGACTTCATGGCAGCAGTGCGGTTTACACTGTTTCTGAAGTACAAGTGCAGTTGCTGGAGGTGCTCCTTGAAGGTCCTCATGTACGGCACATTGTCTGCTGCATCTTTACAGGCCAGTGAAAGCCTATGGGCAGCACAGTGTGCACAAAGCAGCCATGGCCAAATGTCTGTCAGCTGTTTTGCCACTCCGTTTCTTCGTCCTATAAAAGTTTTTTTTTTTTAAAGAGTTGATTAAAACGTCTCAGGTTACTTATGTAACCATGGTTCCCTGAGTAG
>NW_015657970.1:4949-9943 GCF_001515625.1 Sinocyclocheilus rhinocerous | reverse complement strand
TGAAGCTGGACAAACAGACTGGATCTCTGACCATCATGAACATCAGGACCGCAGATGCTGGACTTTATAGACTACAGATCATCAACAGCAGAATCAGCAACATGAAGAGATTCAGTGTTACTGTCGCTAGTGAGTATACTTTAGTGTTGATGCTCATTAAATATATACATCTTTGATCTAGTAGGTTGATCCACAAGTAGTCAGAGAAGTCATTAAAGGATTAGTTCACTTCCAGAATTAAAACTCCCTGATTATTTACTCACCCCCATGTCATCCAAGATGTTCATGTCTTTCTTCTTCAGTCTTCAATGGTGGCCAATGGGTTGAAGGTCCAAACTGCAGCTTCAGTGCAGCTTCAAAGTGTTCTACACGATCCCAGACGAGGAAGGGTCTTATCTAGTGAAATGATCGGTCATTTTCTAAAAAAAAAAAATATATAGATTTTTAACCAAACTAGCTTTTTAACCACAAATGCTCATCTTGCACTAGCTCTGCGATGCGCATGCATCTTCATGCATTGTGTAATCATGTTGGAAAGGTCACATGCAGTTAGTTCTTCATCTTTATATTACAGTTCAAAAAGGTAGGGCGAAAAACTCCCATCTTATTTTCTCCACCAACTTCAAAGTTGCCTGTCATTGTTGTTTTTCTTTTTTTTTTTTTTCTAAAGTTGTTTGACTTTGTTTGCATGTTCGCTTTGTAAACACTGGGTCGGTACTTTCCCCTACGTGACGCGTGACGCGTGTGTGATTATGTAACGCGTGAGGTTGAGCTAGTGCAAGATGAACATTTGTGATTAAAAGTCCACTATATGGAGAAAAATCCTGGAATGTTTTTCTCAAAAACGTTAATTTTTTTTTTTCAACTGAAGAAGGAAAGACATGAACATCTTGGATGACATTGGGGTGAATAAATGATCAGGAAATTTTTATTCTGGAAGTGAACTAATCCTTTAAGTATAAGTTCATCCATGAGACTCATGTATGTTTGTATGATGAGTGAATGTGTAAACCAATGTTTTTCTGCTGTTCGTTTGCGGAAAAGTTATGTTAGGTTATGAATCCAGACATATTTTTCTACCCACAGCATATATGATCTGTTGGAACAGGACTTTCCTGTTGTATAATTTTGTTTGTTGTATAATGAATTGTTCATTTCTTCTTCAGGTTCATCTGGTGTTGGTACAGATGAGGTGTCAGCATATGTGATGGAGGGAGATTCAATCATTCTAAATACTAATGTTAAAACAAACCTACAAGAAAGGATTAAATGGTTTTTTAAAGACATCCGCATAGCTCGAATCAATGGAGATCTCAGTAAGATCTGTTCAGGTGTTCAGTGTAATAAAGGTACTGAGAGATTCAGAGGCAGACTGAAGCTGGACAATCAGACTGGATCTCTGACCATCCTGAACATCAGCACCACAGACTCAGGACTTTATGAACTAGAGATCATCAGTGACAGAATCAGCATCATGAAGCACTTCAGTGTTGTTGTTCAAGGTGAGTCGTTATGTTTAATAGCAAGTCTTGTACATTTATAGCATTGTTCAGCAACGTATGTAAGAGCTGGTGTCGGACAACGATGAAGAAGAGGCTCCGGCAGAAGTAGAAACTCGTAGAATGTACCAGAATGTTTCTTAATGGTTAGCTGATAAATTTGTCATTTTTGAAAACTGAAAATATTTAGGCCATTTTCAAAATATCAACAAATAATGTTTTTCAGGCTGAAAGTTGAGATGGGGCGTAATGAATTCCTTTCATATCCACAGATCTTGATGTTGTGTAGTTGTTTTTTTTGTTTTTTTGTCTCAGAAATTCAAATTTATTTCTAAAGCACTGAATAAAACAACAGCGTTGACCATAGTGCTGTACAAACAGTAACACAATGAGCAGAAGACAACTTTTAAAAAGGGATCACATCCATATAATTAAATGAAATCAAAAAGTGCAACTTCATCAAGAGAGCAAGTAAGGGTACCAATACTGACTTATTAATACTTGCCAATATGATATTTCAAGCATTTTAGATGTGCAGGCTGTTTAGGAAGATGAATGTCTCTGCAAGATAAGAAATGTGTTATTTAGAATCACATGATTCGGTTTAATTATTATTATTATTTTATTTTTTTGTACTTTTTAAGGGGTGGCTTCTTTAGACTTGTAAGGAAACGGTCACTGTTATGATTAGCCTTGTCGCTTTTCCACCCTCGGGCTGAAGTGTTCTCCTTGCTTAACCGTTCTGTTGGTGGTTTCGTTTCCACTGTTGGTCTGATAATTATGGAGGCGGTCCAATGCAACATTTTGATGCAAAATTACAGTATGTTTTATAGTAGATGTCAAGAGATCAAACGAAAATTTGATTCTTCATGTCATTACCGTTTTTAAGAGAAGCTTCCCATATTTAAGACATGTTAACTTAATCTTAAATATCTGGATATCAGCATATGAAATATTTAGTCTTGTTCTCTTTGTGTAACTGAACCATCAATCCTGTTGATTTCTTCTGTGATTCTGTGTTTTAGAATCGTGCTGGAGACCTTTCCCCTAATCAGATTGAAGCTCTGCTGATGAGTGAGACGTCCTCTAATCAGTCTGAGACTCATGCTGCCAATGAGACGTCACAGTAACATTATTATTTTGATTGTTTCATTGAAAGAGAACATGAAGAGAAGATTGGAAATGAGAGAAGAGCATCAGCTGAAACTCACAACACTCAGAAACACAATACCATGATTTCAGTATTACTGAAATGTCACCTAATACAAACTAATTTACAATATAATTTATAATTCAATTAAGTGATTTAAATAATACATTAAAGAATTGAATCTATATTTAAATAACGTAGGTGTTGCTTCAGAAATACAAATAATTAGCAAAAAAGTAATAAAAAGTATAAAGACAGTTCATTTAGAAATGAATGTGAAACAAGTCATTTGAATCAAGTAATTTAATACTTAAAAACAATCAGTTTTTACAGAGGAGCTGTCATCAATCAACTCACAGGTACTGAATTGAGTCTGTACTACCAATACTAGTAATATTACAGTCTTTAAAGTTGTGCTGTTGTCGTTTGACAACACTAGAGAGGAACATGCCTAATGAAAACACCAGTGTGCTGTTATTCATAACATTCATATTACTCAAAGCTGGTGTTTATAGCAGGAATCAGTTTATTTGTGTTTGAGTCTACGAAGCAGTTTGTTTGTTTTGGTGTTGCAGCTGTATGGTTAAAGAAAGGTTGAATGTTCAAATCCTGCAAGGGTTGATCCATGAAATCTCACCACTGTGTCCTTGATCAAACTCTGAAACTCAGGATTTGAACCTGCAACAACTGCACTGAAAGACACGGTGGAGAGAAGCAGCAACCAAATGCCAAATATGTGTTATTTTGTTATATATTTTCATAACTGTTACTGGATGCTAAATAAGCTTTTTACTGGTATATTAAGCAACTGAAGGGTGTTTAAGCACACTTAAAGGAATAATTCACATGAAAATTAAAACTCAGCCATCCAAGATGTAGATGAGTTTGTTTCTTCATCAGAACAGCTTTGGAGAAATCTAGCATTAGAGCACCAGTGAATCCTGCAGTGAATAGTAAAAACAGCCAGAAGGACATGAGACAACAATGAACACAGGAAACACACAGTAGGGACTAACAATGCTGGGAATATAACAATCAGGGACTGATCGAACAAGAAAAACTACAAAGGACCATGTGACAGGAAACAGGAATACAACTTAAACATAAAAGTCCAGGGACAGAACCAGGTAAAATCATTAAGGTGTTTTAACTTGAACCTGTAGCTTCTGGCCAAAATATAAGTTCTTAATGCATAATAACCTCCAAAATATGTTCCATTGAAGAAACAAACTCAACTACATTTTGGACGGCTTTAGGGTGACTACATTTTCAGCACATTTTCATTTTTGGGTGAATTTTTCCTTTAACATGCATTTATTGGTAAAACAACAATATTATAATGTGCATACATGTGTATTATAATCTTAAGATGTTTGCTACAGAAGTTAGAAGTGTATCATGCTTATTTTTGTAAAGTTCTCAGAAAAGACTGCACTGTCAGAGCTGAAGTACTGTAATATGCCAAACTCCTCACAAAAACCTCATCAAAAATGGTTTGTTTTCCAAACACAGTATTAAGAATCAAGTTTAATTTGTGTAAAATCAGTTATGTTACCTTATGTTGCCTATATGGGCAGTATTTCAGATACATGTATTTAAAATACATATTTGAAATACAAAATATTATTTTGTATTTTAAAGCCTTTGGCAAAAATCAGATGTAATTTGTATTTAAATGCATTTAAAATGAGTATTTTCAAAATAAAATACTTTGTGCCAGTCAACCTCTTTATCAGCGTGCTGATTTAGTTCAGACATGAACTCCCCACAACCCCAACATTCATCACGTGAGCTGCAGCTGTACAACTCCATTCAGCATTGGGTGAGTGACTTTTCTGGAATAAGATGAGGTCAGGATGTCATGGTCAATTGTATTTGTTGATTAAAGTTAAAATAGTGCATCATTCAGATTTGCCTTCAGTTAACATGAAAGAAGAAAAGAGCACTGACAAGGGAACAAATAGTGTTTGTCAATCAGTTTTGATAATCGGTTGTTGTTTTTCATTAACTAGCTTGTCAAATGTTTAAAGCATTACTCCATGTTAGGTCTGGGTGATATGACAATATTGTGGCGATGATATAAAGTGTGAATAGTTCAATCAAGTGTGAATATATCCGTGCAGCTTTAAGTGGGAAAACATTGGAGTGGATAAAGAAGCATGGACGGATGGTTGAGTAATGGAGTGTGATGTGCTGCACTTATTATAAGTGCAGTATGCCGTGAAAGGAAATTCAAGTTCACACTCGCACTTTGGCAGGCAGTTTTTTGTGCGCGCGCACAAGTAGGCCTACATTTCTGTCTTAAAGGGTTAGTTCACCCAAAAATGAAAATTCTGTCATTAATT
>NW_015657970.1:0-4391 GCF_001515625.1 Sinocyclocheilus rhinocerous | reverse complement strand
TTGCTGCTGGTGTGATTTACTATCGCAAACGTCAAGCAGGACAACATAGTGAGTATGACATACAGATAGTTTTAAAAAGATTGGAAATGTGAGAATCTTTAATTAACCAAAGCAATGAGTGTGTTTAATTGAGTTTGTTATTGTTTACAGACGATGTTACAGACACGGTGATGCAGTTCAGTGATCAGGTAAGATACTACAATGAATCTGCCTGTCTGCAAAATACAGTTTCAGATCTGTGAGTTGACCAGTTGTTTTTGTTTTGAGTGGTTTGATTCAGAATTCATTGCATAAAAAACATCAGTAATAACTGACTCTTCAAGACAGCGCTGCTCTCATACTGTATTAGCTACTTGATAAGGAAACAGTGGTATGAATACATTTTGTAATTAATGATAATAATATAGGCTATTTATTATTATTATATTTACCAAGCAGTTTCAACCCAAGTCTAGGATCAGGGTTTAACAAATGTTTTTGTTACTACAGAAGCAGACCTTGAGGGAAAAAAATAGAAATTACCCCTAAATCCAAATGACACATAATATGCAAAAAAAAAAAGTACAGCTTTATTAGCACAGCAAGTAATAGCAATACTACTCTATTAATACTTGTCAATACTATACTTTAAGCATTTTAGATGTGCAGGCTGTTTAGGAAAGATTAATACAGATTTTCAAAAGCAAAATTAGAAGTCACAATAAGTCATTTTATTTTATTTTTTTATAGTTTGTAAGCTATTTTATAGAAATATTCAAATTCTTCCTGAATAGTTTATTTTAATCAATAATGTGAAGAGAAACACTCAATAGCACTCATCAAGTATTTTTGTGTTTGTGCAACTCAAACATCAATCCTGTTCATTTGCTTTAATTTCTGTGAATCTGTTTTCTTGAAGATGGAAAAAGACCCTGTTGATGACTCCTGCCAATGAATCAGACTGAAACTGGGGCTGCCAATGAGACATCACAGAAACTTTATTATGTTGATACTTTCATTTAAAGGGAACATAAAGAAAAGTTGGGAAACCAATAGTGTCACGATACCAAGATTTCAGTATTCAGTACTGATGCCAGTGAAACCAAATTCAGCTAATTAAAATTCAAACTAATTAGCTATAATTCAGTTTTAAGTGATTTAAATAATAAAAATGTAGCCTAATTTTTTTTGTTATTATGTAACATAGCTTCAGAATAGACAAACCGTAAATTAGCAACTAAATGATTAAAGTTTGAGAAAGCCTGACCAGAAAGTTTCGAGTAGTTTTAAAAGCATAATGTTTAAAGGTTTTGAAGGCCATGCAGTCTATCAGAAAAAAACAGACAGAATCAAATAACATGTTGGCTTTCTCATTAAGAAACAGAGAAAAATATTAATTCCAATAGTTCAAAGAGTGCTTGAGGGTTCTTTCAGTATGTCAGTGTTTATTAAAGGTGCTAAAGTTACATCTTTAGAATTTTCGTATTAGCAACTTTACAGTTCTACACGGGAAGATCCCTGATGAAAACACCAGTATGCTGTTGTTCCCAAGATTCACTGTACTAAAAACTGGTGTTTTCAGCAGAAATCCTTTTATATTAAAGTTAATAAGCTTTGTGCTTTTGTCTGTTTGTGGCGTCTTACATTTGTTGTTAAAGGTTCAAATCCTGCAAGGGTTGATCCATGAAATCTCACCACTGTGTCCTTGATCAAACTCTGAAACTCAGGAACTGAACCCTGAAAAAACTGAAAAAAAAAAAAAAAAAAAACACTGGGGAAAAATGGCAATAAAATACCAAATATGTGTTTTTTTAATGATAAAAAACACATATTTTTTAATGATATTTAATTAGTTTCAAAGCAGTAACTAAATCAGCATACTATGATCTCAAAAACATTGCAAGAATGAGATGTTTTGTTTCCAGTCAAGACTTGGAGAAACTTGTTCATGCCTTTATCACCAGCAGGGTGGACTATTGCAATGGTCTCCTCACCGGCCTTCACAAGAAGACCATTAGACAGCTGCAGCTCATCCAGACTTTCCTGTTTGTTTTTGTTTGACTAATAATCAACTGTTCAATTCTCCAGGTGTGTCTGGTGTTAGGGATGATGTGTCCTTGTCAGCGAATGAGGGAGATTCAGTCACTCTCCACACTGGTGTTAAAACAGACCAACAAGAAAAGATTAGATGGTATTTTAGGGACATTCGCATCGCTGAAATTACTGGAGATTTCAGTTTTATCTGTACAGATGTTCAGTGTAAAAATAGTGATGGGAGATTCAGAAACAGACTGAAGCTGGATCATCAGACTGGATCTCTGACCATCAAAGACACCAGAACCACAGACGCGGGAGTTTATAAACTAAAGATCATGAAAAACGGAAGAGACACTGAAAAGATCTTCATTGTTTTTGTTCATGGTGAGTCATTACATTTGAAAGCAAGTACATCAGGGCACATTTAGTGATATTGTTGCAGTGACATTCAGAGGTGTTTATCTCCTTACCTGCATTCTAATTCACATGTAGCACATAGATCATTTCTTCAAAAATGTTGCTGAGTCTGCTAAACATTCCTGAAGAACTGTGTTGCTTGGCAAAGCAGTTGTTATTTGTTATTGTTAGAAATCCATTATTAAGTTACAATTTTGTTTCCCTGTGCTTGTTTTGTGAAACTATGCCAGATATATGTAGTAATTATTTTATAAAATAAATAACCCTCAGTACAGTTTGAGGCACTCGGCTCTGCGTTGTGCTCAACATTGTATGAAAATGTGGTGGCAAATAGCACAATTTCCTGAAGTGAATCTGTAATATTCATAATATTCCTTGGTTGTATGATGTTCATTAGGTTGTTGAAGATCATTCATGAGACTATTTTTGTCTGATGAATGAATGTGTAAATCTAAGATGTTCTTCTGCTGTTTGTTTGCATGTTACGTTATGAATCCAGACATATTTCTCTACTCACAATCTTTAAACAGATAGCTCACCCAAAAATGAAAATTCTGTCATTAATTACTCACCCTCATGTCCTTCCAAACCCATAAGACCTTCGTTCATCTTTGGAACACAAATTAAGATATTTTTGATGAAATCCGAGAGCTTTCTGACCCTCCATAGACAGCAATGTAACTGAAATGTTCCCAGGCCAAGTTAGGTAGTAAGGACATCGGTAAAATATAGTCCATGTGACAAAAGTGGTTCAACCGTAATTTTTTTCCTTCTCCTTCGCGTCACCGTAGGCACCATTAACAAGAGTACCATAATGCATGCATGTGCATTCTTCTACTCGTAAACAAGGCTCAGCGCATGCGTGTTCTACGTCAGCAGCACCACACGCATGCGTCGTGGTACTCTCGGTAATGACGGCAGACTGTCCCAGAAAAGAAGAAATCGTTGAATAAAGTATTTCTTTGTGCACCAAAAGTATTCTCGTATAGCTTCATAAAATTACGGTTGAACCACTGAAGTCACATAGACTATGTCCTGTGTTTCTGTGCCTTGATCGGGGTTGTACCCTTGCTGTCTATGGGAGGGTCAGAAAGCTCTCAGATTTCAATAAAAATATCTTAATTTGTGTTCCGAAGATGGTCTTACAGGTTTGGAACGACATGAGGGTGAGTAATTAATGACAGAATTTTCATTGTTGGGTGAACTATACCTTTAAGATCTGTAGAAAATAATTTTTACAGCACTTTCCTTTTTTTTTTTGACTAATAATCAACTGTTAATTTATTTTCTAGGTTTTTTCAGTGTTGATACAAATGAAGAATCAGCGTTTGTGATGGAGGGAGATTCAGTCACTCTATACACTGATGTTAAAACAAACCAACAAGAAAAGATTAGATGGTATTTTAATGAAACTCGCATCGCTCAAATCACTGGAGATCAGACTAATATCTGTACAGATGTTCAGTGTAATGAAGGTACTGAGAGATTCAGAGGCAGACTGAAGCTGGATCATCAGACTGGATCTCTGACCATCATGAACACCAGAGAACCGGACTCTGGAGTTTATCGTCTACGGATCATCAGCAGCAGCAACATCAATGAAAATATCTTCATTGTTGCTGTATATGGTGAGTCATCATGTTTAAAAGCAAGTCATGAACATTTAAATTTAGTGATATTTTTACAGATTTTGTAAAAATCTGTATGTTAATTCACATAAAGATAATTTTGTCAAAAACACATTTACTGTTGAAGTGGAATTTGTAGATTTAAATATAGCCTACATTTATTACAGTATGCCTTAAAGTTAGTTAATTATTGGTTGGTTAGTTAATAATTTTTTAAGTCTTGTTCTGATGAAGATGAAAGTTCTGCTATCATCAGTTTAAATCCATCTATTATTTCATACTCAGTATTTTTTATAGTTCATTAGAAATTCAAAGTCAAGCAGATTTGAT
>NW_015657969.1:2181428-2182075 GCF_001515625.1 Sinocyclocheilus rhinocerous | reverse complement strand
TGCCATTGATCTGATTCCGGGTGAGCCAGTGCCCCATGGACGAATCCCTTGTCACTCCCTCAGAAGTGTTCCTTCCATCAGTCCTCGGTTCAGTTCCTTGGCTATGTCATCGATGACGGTGGTATCCAGATGGACGAGGGGAAGGTGGAGGCCATACGAAACTGGCCAGTTCCAACCACCGTCAAGGAACTTTAACGTTTCCTGGGATTGGCAAACTTCTACAGAAGATTCATCTACCATTACAGCTCCATAACCAGTCCACTCACTAATATGCTCCAAAAGAAGCCCAAATCTCTGTCCTGGTCACCAGCCGCCACGGAGGCCTTTGAAGCCCTTAAGAAAGCCTTCACTTCTGCTCCGCTCCTCATCCATCCAGACCCAAATAAACCGTTTGTGGTTGAGGTTGATGCTTTCACTACAGGAGTCGGAGGCGTACTTTCTCAGCAGCAGGGGACACCAGCTAAACTCCATCCATGTGCCTTCTCACGCAAACTCAACCCGGCGGAGAGGAATTATGACATCGGCAGCAGGGAACTCCTGGCTATCAAGCTATCCCTAGAGGAATGGAGGCATTGGTTGGAGGGAGCACACCACCCATTCAGCGTCCTCACTGACCATAAAAACTTACAATACTTACGAGACGCCAA
>NW_015657969.1:2175916-2179289 GCF_001515625.1 Sinocyclocheilus rhinocerous | reverse complement strand
AGTCGGTGGCCATTCCTCCTCCATGGCTCCTCCCTCCGTCGGCTCCACCATGGGCCGCCATCATGGCTGTGGCCTGGTCCTGCTTGGCCCCTCCTGCTCCAAGTCCTTCCTGTAGTCTCCCTGGCTCCTCCCTCCATCGTCACCTCCCTGGACTCTGTCTGCCGGCCCCCTCCCAGGTGTCCGTCCTCCTCCCGAGCCTCCTCCCAAGTTCCCACCCGTGCCCCACCTCTGTTGTTCTACGGTGCGAGGACGCGCCTTCTGGGAGGGGGGTGATATGTCAGGCCGCTGAACTCATTCTGTGTGTTTTTCCCTCTCCATGTGCCTGCCCTGACCTAGCTTTCCCTTGTTAATTTTTTATTGAGTTCCAGATGTGTCTCGTGATTCCTGTGATTAGTCCCATGATTTAAGCCCTGTGTGTTTCCATGTCTGGTGTCTGGTATTGAATGTTCGTCTTTCCCCGCTACGTGTGTTTTCCTGGTTCCTTGGATGTGTATTAAAGTCTGTTCGTTTGAAGTTTACTCCTCGTCTCCTCATTACTCGCTCTGTGCTCCTCACAGTAGCGGCTCGTGACAGTGTGTGTGTGTGTTCTGTTGCAGCTTTACAGCTCATTCAAGTGCTCCGGTCTGGTTTTTGATTCTACTTCATCCTTCAATATTCTACTTCATCTTTAAAAGTAAGATTAAATAGAGTTTTAAACTTGATTTAGCCAACTCGTTTGTCAAATAGTGACAATGATCCACACTGCAGCTTTTAACGTGTAATAAATGTGCAGTGTCAAAAGATTCATATCAATATTTAAGGTTAAATATTTACAAACCAACATTTACATCCTACATTTAAGAGTAATCTTTGTTTGCGGTATACTAGTTCATGTCTATTTTTCTTTAGAAAAATATTCCCCACCTATTGTAATGTTTCAGATAATTAATTTATATAAAATTAAATCGTACTAAGTAGAGCCCTGTCACAGATCGGCCAGGCTCAACCACCTCCCAATCACAGCGAACACCATCACCTGAGTACTAATCACACGCACCTGTCACAAATCAACAATCACCCTCAGCTCCCATACAAAAGCACACGCCTCACATCACTCCAGTGTCCGATCTCGTTCATTCGAAGTGGACTCTCTCTCTCTCTCTGATATCCTTACACGATACATTGAAAGACTTTACCTGCCTGTGTTACTTCCCTCCTGTGTTTCCTCCAGTCCATTCCCGTCATCTGCTCCGTGGATTGCCCGTATACTCAGCCACTGAGGTGTGTGCTGTCCTCTGTCTCCCTTCCACGATCTCCTGGAGGACCATATACGGAATTACTCTGCTCATCTACCTTAAGGACCATTACCCAAAGTGCATCTACTCACCTGCCCTATACATTCGCACCCCTTGCTGAAAATAAACATTGTTATATTTTTCTAACCATCTGTGTGAGTCTCCTTCCATAACACTTGACAGCCTTTTTAATATCATTGTCAGGTAAAATACATATCTAGATTTCTCTGCTCAGTTATGGGTTTATTATAAGCAGCCACTTCTATAACCTCATGTGATGTTTATTTAAAAAAATGTAATACATTAAAACTATGTAAAAAAAAAAAAAGATGTCATACATGAGGCACACAACCACAGCACATCTAGAAAACACAAACTCCCACCTCTGTAATAAACATGGGTGTCTGAATCGGTACATACAAACGTTGGGTGAAAAATAGTCTAATCCAAAAAGGATTTTAAAAAAATCCTTATGCAGTAAATAAAAAAACAACTGGAAACTCTTGGGGCCTTCAAATATTGTTGTCGTCAGTGGGGGACTTTGGTGTCAAAAGTGTTAATAACCATGCTTTAAGAGGCCAATTTTCCACTATATACTTTTTCACTTCCTTCTCCTTTACCTTTCTTAATTCCCTTTCATTTTTCTTTCTCCTTTCCTATTGCTACAGCAATATTGAATCAATTTATCCAGGCTGTGAATATTTAAAGGTCATAAGGATGCTCTTAAAGGTACAGTATACCTGAACCAGGTTCTGAATCATTTGGACCACTTCTCGGACAGGTCACATCACACTCTGCATGTCAGAAATCTTTCCCACAGTTGTGTCAAGAGCTCGTTTCTGGTTCCAGGAGGCTGCGTTCAGTGATGAGGTGCAACATTTCTCTCTCTTCTTCTACGTGGTGGCAGGTCAGAGCCGAGTGTAACTGGGGTGGGTGTGAAGGCTCATGGGAAAGGAGAATGAAGGGTGTGATCGAGTGTCGTGCACTGCCTGCTAACTGCTTCCGTTCCAGCTGTGTTGTAGGACTTCTCTCCTTCTCCAGCTTCTTGTTCTTCTGGTTACTTCTGCTGCACAGCTGCATGAACACGCACCAGCTCCTCGTTACCTACACTGTTTATGGAATTATAACACATTTGTTCTAATTAAGCACACAGTGTGTTTATGCATGTCAGAATACACTGAAGGTAACAAGGCAATATTTATACAAGCCTCAGCCTGCCTGGAGCACAGCGGCTCGCCTGTGAATATTTGGGGCACGTGTTCATCATTCTCCACAAAACTGCACGGGGCACTTAATGAAAATTGCAACACTGCTGCTTCGCTTCATCGAGTTGTTGATCAACCTCCGACAAAACTTGCCATTCATAGCTAGACATAGCGCTTGGAGGGAACAACGGTTCCAAACATGTTGGAGTAAACATGCATGACATTTAGGAGCCATTAATCGGCAGCCATTATGCCACAGGAACATTTCTCATGGCTGGTTTCACACATAAGGCTTTGAAAATGCAAATGGGATATATAATATGTTTTCTTGTTAGTGTTTTGTTTGGTATGAAAGCATAGACATTATATAATGGTGCAATTTTCACATGAAAATGACCAATTTAAGAGATTAGAGCTGTTAATTTAGAGCCGATTTCCAGTGTGAACCATGAAACTAAACAAATAATAGCCTCCAAACGTGACAAGACAATCACTTCATAGACAACAGTGACAAGTCTTTGATATGGCACTCTGAGTGGCAATAAACCATCCTGGTAGAACAAGTTATAATGCGAACATGTGACAACAATACGGAGCAGTGCCACTGAACTCAAGATTCAGACAGAGTCTGTGTACTAAATAAATTAATTTGAAATATTCCTAACTTTGATATAATTCTTATAATACTAATTGTTGAGCATTAAATGATTGTCCTGGGCAATTATTTGATGAAAATACACGAAAACAACATGTCATTATTTCATGAAAAGAAAATTCAAAAGAACATTTGAATTAAATTTTTTTGCAACAATGTAAAAGTCTTTACTGTTAGTTTTGACCAATTTAATGCAAACCCCCCTTAAAATATTAATAAAAAAATAAAAGATATGTTAT
>NW_015657969.1:2137876-2175837 GCF_001515625.1 Sinocyclocheilus rhinocerous | reverse complement strand
TATATCTTACTGACCCCAAACTTTTGAATGGTACCCTATATCCAATATTTCAACTTTGATGTCATGACATTATAACACTGACAAATTTGAGTACCCGGTAACTTTCATATGATATGTGGAATGACACTAGCAAAGGAAATGGTGTACCTGTAGCTACCAAAAATTATGATTTTGACAACTT
This sequence comes from Sinocyclocheilus rhinocerous, assembly GCF_001515625.1. NCBI lineage: Eukaryota > Metazoa > Chordata > Actinopteri > Cypriniformes > Cyprinidae > Sinocyclocheilus > Sinocyclocheilus rhinocerous. The sequence continues at coordinate 2,175,656 of NW_015657969.1, read as the reverse complement.
TACAGCTCAAATTAAGAACAGGGTTTTACTGCATGAATAAAAACTATAATGAATTCATGTGCTTCAACAAAAACATTAATGAAATGTGCAAAAATATATTTAAAAAAACTTATAAACATTGGCAGCAGCAGCAGCAACAACAGCAACAAAATACAAAATTCAAACCAGACTCTTCCAGTTTTAGTATTTCTATAAATGATTCTTCAGGCATGCTTATAGCTATAGATACAGGAGACAGCTGCATAAAGACATAATGAGACATATATGCTCCTCTTCTCATCAAAAGATCTGAGACAATAATCTGTTGGTACTGCAGGTGCATCATTCTCACACTGTGATTATGCCCATCGAATTATGGCCTCTCATCACAAACTTCCTTTGCACTCCAGAGATTATCCATCTAATCAAATGGCCTGGGAGCGCTGTGATTACAAGCCCATCTAACAGTAATCAATATAGTGGCCACCAGTGAATGGTTGGCGGTTTGTGAAGTATAATCATACGTAGGTCTCATCTGCATAATTCTACTCAGTCAGGACAAGGTTTGATCAGCTCATACCTTTTATGTCATGCTAAACAACTGATTATACTCTACGCTTTCTCCCACAAGGCATATTAATTAATTACCCCATGACCCTTATTAAGTAATTTCTAATTAACTTTGCATTCAAGAGTTCAAGTGAATGTTTCTCAGCTTTGCATAATTATACAACAGCTAATGACATTCTCAAATATTAACCCAGGTCTATAAAGAGACACAGGTCTTTCCCCTGACTAACCAACCTTGTTAGGTGTCATTTTCCACATTAAGGTGGAAATAAGCAATGAGAGGAGACAGATTGGCCTCGTGTACCACAGGGAACGTCTCACATCTGTATGACACCAGCCACTCACAAAGAAACAGGCTAATACTCATTTCTTTGTTAAGTAGGGGGTAAAAATCAAGGTGACATCCAATTACTCATGAATTTTTGACAGGCTGTGTTCAATTAAAAGTTGTGAGTTAACAAGATATAGATTTGTATGAACTTTGGTTTTCAGGAAGCCTCCAGTGCCAGTGCTGTCATTGAATATACACTATAATTTAATTCCAGGCCTAATCACTAAAGTAAAAACAGGGGAAAAAAAAACACTGATGGATCTTAGGCAGTCAACAGTATGATATTTTTGGTCGTAACTGCATTCAATCTAGCTCATTTTATTCATAAAAGGATGTTGTTGTAGAAAGGGCTGTTATGAATAGAGAGTGTAGAAATTAGAAATCAAATCCTGTCTGACTTTATTCTTGCCCTGCAATCTATGCAGATTAGACAGGGGCAATTTAGTTGCAGCTGCCATGCTCATTTTCCTGCCATTACACTGGAATGAAGACATTCCATTATTATTTAGAACAGGAACGGCGGCTAGGGGAAGTTGCTGAAAATTACTGAGATTTTTTTTTTTTTGGACTGATTTAGTTTGAATCAATATCAGTAATGATTCATTCTTTTGATTAAGAGGCAACTCCATCTGTAGGTGTCAGGTAATTACTGTGGTGACCTGTAATGAGAATATTTCACAAGACTCCTACTTCCACTATCCCTTTCTGCCTCTATCTACTCACTCTGGCTGCTGTAATTACCTCCTGTTCTGTTGAGAGCTGTCCACAGTTAGCAGTCACTGACACTGGACTCGAGGTAGGGCTGCAGTGGGGAGAGATGAAGGGTCCTACAGTACCGGATTCACCTGAGCACTTCACAGACCTCATTAGACACATCAGCTGATGCTGAGACAGTGCATCACACAACAACCAGGAAGATGTTATAGCCCTTAGGGAGAAGGGAAAATTCAGGTGATCCCTTACAACAACTTCCAATGAGGAGAACCAAAGTCAGACCTCTTTAAGTGAACCAAGTGATAAAGAAGCCTTTTTTTTTCATTCAAAATATTCCTCATCTCATTTTGCTCTATTTTTAATATTTAGTTATTTATTTGTCTGTCTGTTTGTTTATTTATTAATTTATTTCTTTTTAAATAAATAAATAACCCAGTTTTCTTTGAATTCACACTATTCCTTGTCTTTAAAATGGGCTCAGATCTCATTTTGCTCCATTTTTTATACACTGAATAAATTTTTTTGAAACCCTGAAAAATCTGATAAATATTATTACAAAATATATGTTTTTTGTTTATGTATTTCTTTTTTTTATAATGTATTCATTATTTATAACAATGGTGTAATATAATAACAACAACAAATATTAAAAATATTTTTTAAAAATATAAACAAATTATTATTATCATTACTATCATTATTATCATTATTATTATTATTATATAGGGGTCCGAGTTCATTTGGAACGTTCATATAAACGTTAGATTTCTGACTCTCAGACCTCTGAAATGAACCAAGCATAAAAAAGTGCATTTCCATTAACAAATGAACACTGCACAGTTATAAATTTTACTTTTAAAGTATGAGCATAAATTACTATTCTGCACAGCCTGTTTAGATAAAATGGCACAGTATAATTTTATCTCAATTAAAATAAAAATATCTAAATTAAAATATCTCAATTTTATTGAAAATTAATTTAAAAAATCTCAGCATGTTGAACAAAAACATTTTATGTCTATCAAAAGAGAAATCTAAATGGGAAATGTCACACTTTTACTTACTCCTGATAAGATTCCTTCTCTTTTTTTTCTTTTTGGGCATTTGCCATTTATCTGAGGAAGTGAAACAACTTTTAACTGTTTTTTTTTTTTCTTCAAGTGGATGTCTTTCATGGATTTGAAATCAGACAACAGGCAGAGCATCAGAGCTTGCTGCTCTGATGGCTGGACTCACAGCGGGCCGAGTGACTTCACCTGCTAGTTAAGACAGGAACAGCTCTCATGCTGGGTCGTGTGGGCTTTGTCAGGAAGACCGGGAGAGTTTCTTTGTGAAAAAGGAGTTTCATCTACTGCCTTTAAAGGTTTTTGAACTGCAGTTTGGCATTAAGAGCGAAATGGCATTGCTAAAGTGCTCAGCTGTGCTATCAACTGTTCGCAAGGGAAATGGATTTAGTTACATGTGCACCAGAGCAACCTACACATCCTCATTACCATCATCATCCTAAAGAGCTCCGAGGCCTTTGCAACATACCTGTCTGCGAACTCTAACGGCCTTCATATTGGATTTCAGCTTTGATGGAACATCTTCAATTTGACTGAAGTTACAGGCAACCAGATTATCATGCTGACTCCCGTACATGAGAGAGAAATGAAGCCAATGGGGCCATCAAATGCATTGCTGAAGAGGAAAACACAGCTTTGTTATGGCTTTCAGACAAAAAGCATCATTCTCATAACAAGACCCTGTTTAGGAAAAGTCGACATGACAGAAGAAATATAGTTCTGTTGGTGCTGACCAAGAGAAAGCTGCAGGACATGTGAGCTGTGAAAAACAACGGACCATTTTGTCCACAGAATTTTGCTGAATGTACCTTAAGCCCAAAATGAGCCTATCGCCAAGTCTCTATGATAATCTGCTCCCTGTATAGCTTCGGCCCCATATTTAATGCAAGTTTATACGATTTTTCTTCAGTTTTGTTGTCAGGTGAAAATCGTAGGTGTGATCACTTAGAACATCACAAGTTGTGATGCATGATTTAAGGTACCACTCAAGTCCACAGAACAAAAAAAGGAGTTAGGGGTTGGTTTAAACCTTAAGTATGAGCAATAATAATAGTGATGCTTGCCTAAGCAAGCACCACTTATAAACATGGAGATTTTATAAGAGGCCTAATAACACTGAAAACTGTTTGGGCTTGAGTCTCGCAAAGAACGTACTATCCATTAAAATGCTTTAAACATGACATCTCTCTGTTGTCTCTGAATCTTTTGAAAGGAGTTGACCGTCTAATTAATCGTCTACAGAACACTGAGCATAACATAACCTTCTCTTCCAGACTTCCAAACAGCCCATTTTATGCCCAAATGATCTTGTACAGTGAAGGGCCGCATTAACATGCAACTTTTTAAATACTTTTGTGTTTTATGAATGCCATTGTAAAGCTCGGCCTACATTGCCTATTAAAGTACTCTTAATTTCCTTGTACTGAGTAACCCAAGTCTTTCATCTTATCTTAGTAAAGAGCAATGAACAGGAATGGGACCATCATGCTTGAGTTGCATATTCATCTCTAATGACTTCCATATCCCCCACACAAACGTTATATCCTATTAGTGATAAAAACTTACACAAACGAGGAGGAGGAAAGGAAGAAAGCCAAGATGCAAGATGCCAATTATGAAGATTTTTATTTTTATTTATTTATTTTTTTTTAAAGAATAAGATTCTGTTTGACAAATCATAACAGTCCTCTTTAACAAATGTTGTCTGGTAATTTTCATCAGACTGCATCTAATCAATTGATATTAAAGACCACGGTTCGCATGACCATGGAAAAAAAAAAGAACAAGATCAACTAGAGATTTTCTTAATAAAGATTGCAATAACACAGGCCTTGCCATGTCCCACAGTAATGAGACTCCATTTCCTAGCACACCAATTGCATGTCTAGGGAACAAAAAAAGTAAGGGGGGGGGGGGGTTAAAAGAAAAGATGGCAAAAAAGAAGAAAAAACAACCTTGTGCTTGATTTTCAGACAAGAATTAGAAGACCGTAACTAGATGCTGCTCCAAGCTTTCCACCAGCCAAATATTTAATATCTGCAACATTTCTGCCAGACATATTTTTAACTATATGAGGTTTCATCTAATAAAGTACTAATTGTACCTTCTCTGCTTTCTGTCTTTGGCATTCTGGAATGGGAATGAGTTTGCGTTAATTCTGATGTATTACAGCTGTACGTCTGAGCTGTTTTTTAGGACAGCGAAGCATTTTGAAAGCCAAGTTAGTCGACGTCTTCCTGGCTTTGCTTGCCAACCATTAATAAACAAGTTGAGCCTGAAAGATCCCTCTGGTCTATCTTGTCAAATAGTTTTCTAATTGAAACCCTTTTTCCTTTGGGCAAAAGTAAAGTGCAGTACTTCATGGAGGCAAAAATTCACCAGAAACATGGGGCATCTTTGGTGAGTAATTGCATACACATAAAATGTTAATACTCTGCTTAATTCATAAACATGGCCTGCTATATATACAGTATGCCATGACTGAGATATATTATAGCTGTTTAGCACTTTTTACACAAGCAAATATTTCTCAGAGTATGTTTATTTTTGAAAGCCAAATTGTGGCTGAACTATTGGCTACACAAAAAGCTACAAAATATGTTCACTGTTATTAAATAGGAAAAATGATACAGGCCATGAAAACTTGTTTCTTTGTGGTACCAGGGCCAACTGGCCAAACCTATTTTTGGAAACCAGAAATGTTAATGGTAATACACACACACACACACACACACACACATATATATATACAGTATGTGTATATATATATATATATATATATATATACATATATACAAATACATACATACATACTGTCTCTTTTCGATATACAGCATATACTGTATATACACATACATACATACTGTCTCTTTTTGATAATGTATCCTTGCTGAAACCAAAAAGTATTCTTTTCTTAAAAAATAAATAAATAAATATGCACACACACACACATTTATTTATTTTTTAGGAAATTCAGCAAGTATGAAAAAACCCTGAAAACCTAATGTTTACAATAAATAAATCAATAAATAAATAATTGATGGCCTGACATGTATTAAAAATACTTTTATGTTTAATCATACTCGTGATTATGATTAAACATAAAAAGCTTTACACAAAAATCTCAGAAGGCATTAAAATGAAAGGGGTCCTATTATAATAATAATAATAATAATAATTCACTACATTTATATAGCGCTTTTCTAGGCACTCAACGGTGCTTTACATTGTCAACCTTTGCATGCACGGATATTGCAAGACATATTAGAGTGGTAACTAGGGTTGGGCTGATAGAAGATGGCATCGAAAGAAAATGACGTACGGAACCCGAACACTAAAGGGAATAAATACGAGATGGGAGGACAATATATAGGCATTGAAACTGCTTTTGAGTGCACGATCGCTTTTTAGTTTCACTTTCACTTTCGAGATTCACGATCGCATGTACTCTGTTTACTATGGAGCAGCATTACTTACCGCACATTTTACAAGATTAGGTCAGTGGTGCTCAGAATCTACAAATCATTCGCCATCGTCCTCAGTCAACTCTCCTAGAGAGCAAATAAAGTGTAATGATATTAATAACAACATTATTCTTCCACCAAACAATGGAAGTTCCTCAGAATCAGCTGTGGTTGCAACAAAGTGGTTGCCGAGTAACACACAAATGTAAACAAAGGTGTATGTTTGTAGAGTAATTTACAACAGCTTCGAACGTGGCTCAGCCAATCAGAATCAAGGACCGGAACTATCCGTTTTATAATGTCCAGTATTCTACTGTCAGCAATTTATAAAAACGTTTTCATAACTGTAACATACATATGTATTTACATACATAATTATTCAGGTGCATGTGTAATAACTGCGTTAAAATGCCCAGTGAGGTAGAAAACATCTGCTGCAAGGAAATTCAAAAGACACGGAGTGAAAAAAAACAGCGTTTCTTCGACATGGCGAAAACTTGACGCTACAGCAGCACTTCTTCTTCTTCGTCGTCTTGTCTGATGCACTCAACCAAGTGTTCTAAACATGACCTCGCCCCTCCCCACCCCCAACCATTCGAATTTCCGTAGGCTGGAATTATTTTAATGATATTCTAATGGGCCGCTTTGTGACATCACAAAACTCGGAAAACAACGCTGTAGTCCAAACGAGCCGTTCATTGTAGTTCTTGAAAAGGGATTTAAAAAAAAACAAAATATCTCCCTTTGGAGTGGACTTTGAGCTTTGCAACTTTGTAGATCTTTTTTATGCCCAAACATACACACTACACACCGACTAAAATTCAAAAAGTGAAAAAGCATAATAGGACCCCTTTAAAGGCTAAAATTCACTAGACTTTCACACAACCCATTATTCAAGATATAAAACACTATAGTTGACACTTCTCATCCATGATGGTTGCTCATCCTGACCGAAGCCACTAAACCTCACCACATGCCTCTCCATTTCCAAATCCTAATCAGCGGCCCTGTAATTTCTCTAATTAGCCTGTGATCTGTTGACAACTTGACTGGATTATTGGGCGACTGATGCCTTCTGGTGTCAGAGCATCTGGTGTTGTGTTTGGAGTAATCCACGCTTGTAATCGTTTTCCGTTTGCTAATTAAGAGCAGATAATTGCGGCTTGATTTAGTGTTTTGCTGACTGTTGACAAATTGTTGCAGGCGTGTGCCGATGGTGGCAGCTGTTAGGGGAGGGCAAGAGACGAGATGAGCTTTCATACACAGCCGTCTGTTTCGGAACGGTTCCCTAACACATGCTGTCACGCTAATCAGCGACTATTAAACTTCACGTTTCGCAAATGCCATTAAGGGATGTAACAATTTGTCCATTTCAACATATTTACGCGGGATATTTTTCAACATGGCATTTCTACATATGTTGCAGTGACATCGTATTTGCATGATTTTATTATTTGTGCAGTAATTGTTTTGTTTTCCAAGAATTTCCAATATAAAACAATACAGCAAAGTGTAATTTCGGAGTACACCAGCTGCCCTTGTTTTGAATAGGCCAGCTGAGACCCCTTAGAGTTGACCACTAGGAAACCAGCGTATACGGTCAGATCTGGACACCCTGAGTGTCTAATGCATAATGCATTGGCTCCAATAAAGGTGCCGATTAGAGGCTAATTTTAGCAGCTAATTCAAGGCGGTACTCAAATATAGGAGTTTTCATTTGCATAGATATAAAAAAAAAGAATGAATCTCTGGATATATAGTCTGACAACTGGGCAAGCCTTAAAGGGGTCATATGATGCTGCTTAAAAGAACATTATTTTGTGTATTTGGCGTAATGAAATGTGTTTATGCGGTTTAAGGTTCAAAAAACATTATTTTCCACATACTGTACATTATTGTTTCTCCTCTATGCCCCGCCTTTCTGAAACGCGTCGATTTTTACAAAGCTCATCGGTCTGAAAAAGCGAGGTGTGCTCTGATTGGCCAGCTATCCAGTGCGTTGTGATTGGCCGAATTCCTCAAGCGTGTGACGGAAATGTTACATCCCTTACCATATTGTGATGCCTGCGGCAAACACTTGTGACGACCCCGGACTGGACTCCGCTTCGTCCGCGGTGAAAGCTGATCCGGCGATCGACAGCGCGAAGCTGAAGTATTTCCTCAGCGACCAGCACAGATCAACTCCAGACATGACGAAGCGATATCGTCCTCTTTTGGAAGGCCAAACAAACTTTCACAATGAAGCACACAGCGCCTTCACGACATGGCGGCGGTGGCAACAATACTACAGCGAGAATAAAAGTTACACCTTCTTTCTTTGCATGAACATTTGGGCGGCGTTATGCAAATCTTCCCAGATAGTGACATAGGTATGTGGGGGCGTGTTAGAACGAGCCGATTTAGGTAGGTGTGGCTGACTCTTAACTTTTATAAAGAATATCTCTTTGGATTTGAAACTTTAGTCTTTGCAACTTTACAGATCTTCTTTATGCACCAAGAGCTTGTAACACTCCAAAGAGAAAGGAAAAATTGAAATCACATCATATGACCCCTTTAAAGACATCTAATAACAACCTCACGTCATGCTGACTGCCTTCCCAGCGCTCTTATGGAAGTGGCAGGATTGAGATTTTAAAATTGCATAATGATATTATACTGATATATGAGTCCAAGACTGAAACCCATGCAAATAATGTGACTTATCTCAGCTCACGTATACACATGCGTACAAGCTGTTTATGTGAACCACAAGTAATGAAAAAGAAAATGTAAAAAAAAGAAAGGCAGGCGTCTCCTTCAACCGCCCTTATCGGCTCAATTTAGATTATTATATATGCCTTTATCCACATTGGATCGACAGATTTATATTAATACGGTTTTGGCAATTGTTAAAATAGACAAGGGAACTATTCATCTAGCCGTCAAACTACATCATTAAACTGACTGACAGCAGGCGCTGCATCTGAAACGCAAAAGCAAACGAGTGGGGTTTGAACACAAACCAAGGCGGGCCATTAAGCATGCAGAGAGGCCAGTTCATGAGTCCTAATGAGGGGTCAGGCTTTAGGTGGGTCACGGCTGGAGGCAGGTTTTCTATCTCATCACATCACTCCTTTTAACCTTCTATTCTCTTAATGAAACGAACAGAGGATCTGTCATTGATTAATGATGCTCGACAGAGGCTGGGAAGTATTAGTTTGGACTTTTTATTGGTCTTTATTTTCTCCGGAGCTACGGCTGGTCATTATTTATGAATGTGGCTTCTTTTTTTGATGGACAGACAGATGAGGAAGCCTGTGATGTCATAATTACTTTTCTAATATTAAATTACATTTTATCATTTTATTTTATGTTTATTTATACTTGCTCAGAAAGTATTAAAAAGCTTTTAAATCGCTAAAATTTACTAGACTTACGCAACCCATTTTTATTCAAGCTATAAAACACATTATGTGACACTTCTCATCCTGACATCGCTCATCCAGACCGAAGCTACTAATACAGTACTTACCACATAAGTCATACAGGTTTGAAATGACATGAGTGTGAGAGTAAAAGATGACAGACTTTTCATTTTTTGGGGTGTAAACTATTCCTCTAAGAGAGGGCAGGGTCAGACTGAATAATAGCTTGTTAACTGAAACTGAAGGAATGAGTGAAGTGTTTTATGTACATTGATGTAAAAGGCATACGTGACCAACGTCTATGTATCAGAATTGGGTACTCACTCGTCCACCTCCAGACGACCTCATAGCTGATTAAGAAGTGCTTGCTGATTAGAAGAGTGACTGTGGATGGCCTGAGTGATAGAGCAAGCGAAAAAAGAGAAGTTCATTAACTCTTGGTACATTAACAGTGATGAAATGTAAAACAAGCCTCATGAATCCTCCCAGCCAATCAGAGAAGGCGAGAAACAGTGAAGGCGACATGAAGGATGGCCCCATAGAGGGCAGCACCGTGACCTTGCGGCTCATTAACTCTTTTGCATGTGCACACAGGAACCAGGGAGTGCTGTAACATGGGGTGAGATGTAATACAATAAGTTTAACCAATTACAAGTGAGCTACGGGTGAAATCACTATCATACGTGTCTGCCACCTTCCTGATGTGACAGCAGAATGCAAAAATGCAAAGGCAAAATTGACTGATATCATCAGGATGCGTGTGGCAGTGTAAACATATTTATTGAATGTCGAGAGATTCACCTGATAACCACTGTGAAAAAAAAAATCAGTTTTTCAAGTTTGCTGGCATATCTCAAAGCAAACATATAACTTAGGATTTAAAAATTAAATAAATAAAATTAAAAAAAATATCAGTTACAGATACAGTTAAGAGATCAGACAGAGATCAGATCCCCCCATTTAACGTTGTTAGAAGTGAAGTCAGAGCTGACAGAGCTGGTGACAGATTACTTTTACCTTTAACCGTGATTGCTCGGCCTCCTTCTCTTCTGCCTGAGCTCTAAGGGTCCTCAGTGCCACCTCCAAGGCATCGCAGCTTGCCTGCAGACAACTATCACAGAGAAAAAACACACAGACTACGTACTGTAGCTTTCCAAATGCAGACATAAATATACACAAACACTACTTACATAAAGATATATACAAATAATTAAAATAGGCTACTATTGAGTAACAGAAAACGTTTTGCATTTTCAGAATTCTAAAATATTATTTGCTATATACGCATGAATAATTTTCTAATGAAGACATGTTTGAATGTAGCCAAAGAGACTTACAATTTTGTCTCCAAATATGCAATGTATTGATGATTTTTTTATGTACATTTTGGATTCATACTATTTATAATATATTAATATGTGAAAATCTACAAGAAAAAAATGTAATAAATATTAAATACATAAATGTATTTAATATTTACCAATATATTTTTCTGATACCATTGGTGTCGGTAAGGTTTTTGAAAAGTCTCTTTTGCTCACCAATGCTGCATTTATTTAATCAAAATACAGTAAAACAATAATAATGTAAAATATTATAACAATTTAACAGAACGGTTTTCTATTTTAATATTAAAAAAAAAAAAACTTATTCCTGTGATGGCAAACTGATTTTTCAACAGCCATTACTTCAGTCTGCAGTGTCACATGATCCTTCAGAAATCATTCTAATATGCTGATTTACTTCTCCAGAAAAAAAAAACAAAAAAAAAAACGTAATAATAATAATGTGAAAACCATTTTTTTTTTCAGGATACTTAGATAAATAGAAATCTCAAAAGAACAATATTTATTTGACAGAAATTCTTGTAACATTAAAAATGTATTTACTGTCACTTTTGATCATTTAAGGCAGGGGTCACCAAACTCGGTCCTGGACGGCCGGTGTCCTGCAGAGATTATTTGGAGCTAAACACTGCAGGACACCGGCCATCCAGGACCGAGTTTGGAGACCCCTGATTTTAAGGCATTATTTCTGAATAAAAGTATTAACTTTAAAAATTGTACTCATCCCAAACTTTTGAACAGTAGCATAAATTTTCTGGGATTTAATTATATTTTAAAATACATTAAAATGAGTTAACAATACGGTATTAAACTAGTTTAACTTAGTAAAAAAAATCACTTATTTTAGAATTGACATTGAGACTTTAGAGTTGACATTGTAATCTTCATATTAACACTCAGTTCTTTTCCAAGCCATATTTATACAGCTGTTCATAATGATCATTAGCAAAGCACACAATGAAAAGTTCAGTACATCCTGCAAGTAAATTACTGTAGGCATCATCAGTCTGATTCTTACAAATTACTGCCTTCCACATTATCCAGACACTGTCGCTGCTGCTAGTGAGGTGGGACATGTTTTAGCTGATGATCTGATGTGACAGTCTCATGGTGGTCTTAGTCCCTAATGGGAGCCAACATTCCTCAGCATCTCCACCCACACTCTAACAGGGCTTCCTAGAAAATCCCGACAAGCTTAATAAAGCATCAATAGTGCCAAACGCATCGTACAGTGAATCAATCCGAAGCATCAGCCGGGCTGTAGCCTGACAGGCAAAATGTGATGGCACAAAAAACTCCCTGCACTCCTCCTGTCTCACTGTAGAGACCATGGGATGCTGCGGCCTGACACCAGAACTCATCATGTGGCTTTGATCACACCGTGAAAACCATGCGACGTGTCGCATCTGCGCGACGAAATGCTGCATCTGTCAGATGTCGCTGACAGTCCCGCCCTGCACACTCAGTGCGGAGAGGTACTGATCTCTATAAGTGGTGAATGAGAGGTATGCTTACTGACGGATGAAGGTGACCCAGTTTGTAAGGAGAACTATTAGCATAGTTTTTTTGTAGCACTGGGAGAGAACAATGTAACTTTTGATAAACAAGTGGGGAATTGAGGACAGCATCTGAACTGTTAGTGATTTGTTAGATCAGTTAGAACTTCTGAATCTTTCACACCATAGATTTTTCTGGCCTAAACTGTGAGATTAGCTTCTACAGTATATCTGGAAAACCTATATTAGTTTATACAGAATGTTTCCTTTCATTATCGGCATCCATTCAAATGCAGTCCCTTTAGAAAGTAAAAAAAAAAAATCAAATATAATCAGCACATGATAAGTAAATGATAACAGAGTAAACCATCTCTTCAAATTGAGGCAGTGAACATATATTCTAACTACAGAGATGACTGCTATGTTTTAGCACACAGCGATGACAGCACTAAAATGAAGAAAACAAGACAATAGAGATAAGTTACAGAATGGAGCAATAACATCTGCGCTATCATTAAACAAAGCTGAGACAGTTCAGTGGCAATGAAAAACCCATCAACCATCTGGAGGACAAAGAAAAATCGTATAATTGTTCAGACGTACGAAGAACTAGAGGGAGAGAGAGATAGTGCCTTTATAAAGCTATCATATTGCTCCAAAAGACTTCAAATATAGTCAGGACAGGTATGGACCACTTTTATGAAACTCTTAGTGCTTTCTTCTTTAGTTTGCTTGTATTATATGTAAAAGAGCAGCCAGTGCAGTCTTCAGCATTTCTTCTTTTTTGCTTCACAGAAAGCTCTACAGGTTTGCAATGACATATGGCTGAGTAAATGATGACAGAATTGTAATTTTCAGTAAACTATCTCTTTAAATTGAGGCGGTGAACATATATTCTAACTACAAAGATGACTATTATGTTTTAGCACACAGTGATGACAGCACTAAAATGAAGAAAACAAGACAATAGAGATAAGTTACAGAATGGAGCAATAACATCTGCGCTATCATTAAACAAAGCCGAGACAGTTCAGTGGCAATGAAAAACCCATCAACCATCTGGAGGACAAAGAAAAAAATCGCATAATTGTTCAGACTTATGAAAAACTAACGAGAGAGAGAGTGCTTCGCTTGGCCGTTGACTCCAGTTTCAGACAGTTGAACTAGAACCAGAAATGTAAATTCCAGAAAGCATGACATCTGCCTTTCTCCAAAGTTTAGGCCTCATCTGTTAAAAATTATTCCCATCTGATGGTGAGGAAAGAGGGGGGGAAAGTTAAGTGCATTAGAGATGGAACTTTTATATAACATGGTTTGCAGTGGCTATGCTCAAACTACTAATTCCTCCAATACACTTAATGGAAAAGAAGAGCTATTAATTTCCTCACAAACACATCCATTAGGAACAGAGATGGCTGGCGTAGGAATCTGTGTTGATGTGCTGCTCTTTATGGCATGTAAAAGAGAAGCTGAACTGATTGGCAGGTCATGCATACATGCATCTCTTTCTCTCTCTCTCTCCTCTATTCTCTGGGGTAAAATTATCTTTTGGAGCTGTGCCAGCTGTCCTTGAAATGGCAGAGGAAAGTGGACATGTTCTTGTCTGAAACGAGCTCCAGATAAAGTGATTATGTCTTACATTATGCCACACTGGGATTTCTTCATCATGCAAAGTAGCAGGGAAAAGAAAAACAGAGGAATGAAGCATAAGCAAGAATTAAAATGAGAGTGAGATAAATGGCTACAGTGCTATCAGCCATCTTGTAGCACTTCATATCACCCATCTGGACTCAGTCACGAGTCATCAGATATTTCAGCAGATGTGTTTATATAATTGTATGAAAAGATGCACACAGAAGCGATATATAGAGAAAAATAAAATTAAAAGAGAACATAAGCTAAATGAAATAAATATGAATATAACAAACACTGGCAACTAGCTGAAATAATATATATTTTAAATATTTTACTTTATTTCAGTTAGCATTTATTTTATTTTAAGTAGTTTTAGTTAACTATAATCAGGGATGGGCAGTATTTCAGACACATGTATTTAAAATACGTATTTGAAATACAAAATACTATTTTGTATTTTGTATTTGAAAGCCTTCGGCAAAAATCGAATGTAATTTGTATTTAAATACATTTAAGATTATTATTTTTGTATTTTCAAAATACATAAAATACTTTGAGCCAGTCAACCTCTTTATCAGGGTGCTGATTTAGTTCAGACACACCCCCTCCCCCAACCCCAACATTCATCACGTGAGCTGCAGCTGTACAACTCCATTCAGATATCCATGCAGCTTTTAGTGGGCAGGAATTATTCATTCATTCATTCAAAAGGAAGCCTGGATGAATGAGTAATAGAATGTGATGTGCTTGGTGCAATTGCACTTATTATAAGTGTATATGTGTATGTCCTTTATACTTCTATGGCTCTCAATAGATTCAGTGGTTGGAGTTGGGTTAATACTCCTTGACAATTTCTGTTGCTACTTTCTGATTACGTTTCTGGCTACATTTAAAATCAAAACATATTGATCATTTAATAATTGTTGTAATGCTAAAATGTTTGTTTTCAACTTCCAAATAGGTGTCCAGTGGTTGATAAATGAATATTTGATTTCTGAATATTGTACCCTAATTGAAGTAGCTGTTTAAATAGGATCATGATTTTGCATACCATTGCATACCTGACACATAATATATTATAATATTTATGATTAACATTCAAATGATTAATTAGTTAGAAACTTGTTGCTATGAATTCAGGTGCCATCAGTTGTCTTCTTATGAATGACTTGTTTGTCATTGAGTCAGTGCTGCTGATGCAAATTAGGCCCTTTGTTACCAAACACCATGTAACTAAATTAGGATACAATTATGAGTCATTCACAAACTGTTAAACATTAAACTGTAGGTTACTTTAAAACTAACCTTCATCTGAGAGATCACAGGGAAATGTGAATATTTGATCTGTTAACTGGTTGCATATGTCAGATTTATTGCATGACTCGGGCAGAGAAAAGCTGTTGCTATCAAACATTGTTCACTTACATCAGTGTATTGGTGAAGAGATAGCTCAAATAGGCCAATTGATGGAAGGTTTGTGAAGAAATTTCATGCTCCCTTGTAAAAGTATTTTTTAGTATTTTTAAAATACAAAAATACAGTAGTTTATTTTGATACTTGGTGTAGCTGCTGTATTTTGTAGTTTATTTTGATACACTTAAAATTAAGGTATTTGGTATTTTATTTTAAAATACATTTTGATGTATCTTTGCCCATCCCTGACTAAAATAACCCTGAACATGACATCTCTCAGAATACACAGCTTCTAAACATTCATACACATGCTAACAAGAATTAGAATGATTAGGATGAAAGAAAACATCCTAACTAATACTTTATGGGTTAAAAGTGTTATTTTATTACTCAAATGAGGTTGTGAATGAACACATTGGACTTTCTCAATAATTTCCTTTTATCTCATTGGATCCGGCTGGAGAGAAAATAAATCTGTTTTAATAAAAGACATAATCTTATTTTAAAATAATATGAGATCGAATTCAGGGATGAAAACTGAAGCAGTAATGGGGCGACCGTGACAATGGGCTGAGAGATGGAATTGGGAATTGGATGGAAAAATAGAGGCATTATTCATAATACGTTCATCTTCCAGTGCAAGCAGACTAGATTCATCTCTCTCTTCTTTCTTTCTTCTTTCTACAGTTCTTCACTCTTATAATGGCCATTCTGCATCCCCATTTCCCAGCTAACAGCACAGATCACATCAGAGCCGTCCATTCATTTGGGGCAGCATGAAGAGAGCTAAGGGTGCGGAGAGCGAGCCAAACCGGGAAGCTCTAACGCTTACACGGGCTTCGCGCATGCTTTGTGTAAGATTCCTTGACCATCTAAATGAGGGGTGCAGAGTAGTATTGCTTCAACATACAGCTAACAAACCACTTGGCTTTCAGGACTTTTGATTTTGTTTGAAAGCGGGAGACAATCCTCAGCCAAATTGACAAGATGGTGCAAGGCCAAGAAAGCAGTGAATGAATAGTACTCTACGAACACCATTAGCTAACCAGAGAGCACCTCAAACTTCTATAGAGTCTTCAGCTTGTCCAGCGAATGACTGCTTGGATTCATTAACAGGAAGCTGTAAATTGAACAGAGGGATGTTATGTCTCCTGCTCAAGTGTATCTTATGTCAGAAGGTGAAGGTGACTTAAAACAACCTCAGACAATGAATGGCGCTGAGAGCTGTTTAGGATAAGCGAAAAAGAAACTGATAAATAGATGTTTGCTTTGTCAGTGCTGATGTTGTTCAAAAGTTCTTGTTCTGTTCTATGATCCAGCCAGCCAGCCTCTTACCAACTCAGCTGATGAACAGCACAATATAGCAAAGATGAATCCTGAAACTGTAAAGTGTCCATTTGTAATGCATGCCACAGAATAGGGTGCAAAAGCTTCTGTATGCTAATAAAAAACTTTTAATTCAAAAGTCAGCATGCAAAAAAGAATGTCAATTTGAATACTTGTTCAATGCATTGCAAGGAAATATAGAACATACTTAACGTCCTGTAACAAACCTCGGTAATTAGAGGAAAATTATTTCTTAGTTTTTGACTTGTCTTTCAGTAAAAATATCAAAACTGCTTAATCAAATTTACTTGCAAAGCAATGCTAAATAAGATATTACATTTAGATTCTATGTTGAATATATGCATCTATATGCTGTGTTGCTTCTGAATTTATTTTTAAACTAAAATTAGACAAAAATACATGTTAAAATTAAAATTTTTGCAGTGTACTCAAGGGGGAGATAGAGGTACCTCCAAAAATCCGTGCCAGGTACCTTCTTATTACAGTTTTTCTGAATTGCTAAAATACTAAACCCCATTCTCTGAACCAAATTCTCACTAGCTTAAACCAATTTGTCGAATAAAGCACTCTTTCTGTTAAACCTTAAACACGTTCAGGCAGATAGGCTCTATTTGCAAAACTCTAAACACATTCTCATTCACTTAAACACTTATCACACTGTGATGCATTCGTGCTGCAAAATGCTAACCACAATCGGCAAAAGTTAAACACAACTAAAGCACAGTTGTCATCGTTAACACACAACGATTCAAAATTGTTCACACTTGTTTCTAATGATGTGATCAAATAAACTGTACAAAATATGAGTCAGTTCAGAGTGCACAAGTGGCACAGGTGACTGAATGATGATACGAACAATAGATGGAAACAATCTGAGAAGGAGAGGAGGAAGAGTACATGTAAGAAGTGGAGGATGAGGAGGTAGAGGATGAGGAGAGAAAGAGTAAGCTTTAGAGAGTGTTATCAATGCTGGATCTGTCAGACCAGAGGGTTTTTTCTCTTTGTCTATAAAAAAAGACAACATTACTTGTGATGTGGACAAAGCCCTCAGGCCGGACTCCGGCACAAAAACATGATGCTGAGACAGAATGAATCACTCATTGACCCTGATTTTACAATTGCACAACTTGTAACATGCTATTCATTTAGAGTTTTACTTGACCTTTTTGGCCTTTGCAGTTGGACTGCAGCATTTTTGCAGTATCCAAGTGCTGAATATATACAAACATTCAGTACTATTCAATATTCGGCACAATACTATTCTTGCAGTACATACAGTAGGCCTATACAATATATTCACCTTACTCAGTTGCAATTACTATACTTTTTTTAAAGAATTGCAAAATGGTTTACTCAATACAATATACTTTGTTCTGTAATGTTCTGGATGCTGTGTTCTCCATTTTTCTCTGTAATGTCTAATGAATGCTCTGTAGTTTTTATTTTATTGACTCATGTGTGAGTGATCTGAGAGTACCGTTTGATTTTGAGTGCAAGTGAAATGGTTTTGCAGTGATTGAAAAGTCAGAGGTTTCGTTAATTTAGTTTGAGTATTTGGATTTGTGTTTAAGGTTTTGAGAAAATGAGTGATGGTTTCAAGAAATGTGTTTTAGCAATTCAGAAAAACTGTAACATATCAAGTTTAGCTAACTTTAGGTAGATTATTTTTAATATGTTGCTCTGTCACTACCATAGTTGACCTGAAGTTGACCTTGCTATATTCCTCCTGGTGGCCACACTGAAGACATAATTAGTATAAGCGTGTCATTATTAATTGTAATCCGACTCTGCAGACTCAGCAAAACAAGACGTGAGCGTGTCGAAAGACTCGGAAGTTCACAAATCTCCAAAACATAAATTCTAACAACTCTCAAACATAAGCAATGCACTTTTTATTTCAGAGAGGAAGATGCAGAAACTTGTTTCGCGCTTAGATTTGACCTGCTGTTGACTCTCTGTGTGCTGCAGTTCAGATTGAGGTGTCAACAAGGGCCTTTCACTGCATTCATATTCCTGTGCTCTAAACCACATTACTGCCAAGACAAACATGGAAGACAAGGTCATCGTGGATTATGTTGGCTTTGAAAGGCAGAACTACAATATGAAGCAGGTTTTTTTTTCGCTTTAAGTATCAGAATCGTCAACATCATTCGATTTTGAACAGGCGGCGCAAATGGAACTCAATAAGCGTGCGTGAATGTTGTGGAGTTTAGACCCCAGGAAGGTAATCGTGGGCGATAAAGCATTACCAAACAGCATGTAACAACAATGATCCGAGACTCAATGGCTTTCATCAGAGCTGATTATATCACGATTGGGCTTAAATTGCAAATCAAACACTGTAGTTGTAATCAGAGCAAGAGAGAGATACAAAGGGAAACAAAGCATAGCAAATGTGTGCCTTCTTCAAGTACAGACTTGGAAAAGCAAGGTTGACCTCTAAAGATAGCCTGCCCTGCTCTTCAAAAAGGCTGCATGGGGATTCATGGGGGCTTTGGTATTTTTCTTTTGACATTTCTTAATTAACTAGCCAAATTAATGCAATTCTTTATTATTCAACCAAACCACAAAATGTGGGTGGTCCAGGAAGGTTGTCGTGCCACCGGGCCACACATCATTAGGCAATAACCCTTCAATGAGCATTACCTCAGACATCACTATAAAAAGCCATTGTTCGCCATTCAACAGTGATATGAAATATGGGCTGAGTTTTATGAAGCTCATTTGCAATGAGGTCTTGACGATGTGCTTGGAGGGCAAACGTGTTTAATATGTACGGTAATAGTAACCAGGGAGGGCTGAGAGAAATGAAAGAATTGGGAAAAAAGGGGGGAAATGGGGAGAAGAAAAAAGAAAAATTGAACACGCAAGTTAACTAGACAGTGTTAGAGAAAGAGGGCAAGACTTAATGTTTACATAGTAGTTGGGCTATATGTTAAAAACTCACAATGAAATTCACAATGACTTTTGTGACAGCACAGTTGAGAATGTGACAATGCATTTATACAACAGTTCAATAAAGTTTACATTTACTTATATTTTAGACACAATGGAATACTTGGACTGAGCTTCTATGTGTCTAAAAGCCACTTAAAATGATTGTCTGCAAGAAGACTTAAAAATGTTAAGGGACAAGAAATTAATTTTTGCTGGACGGAGCAAAACTAGAAGGAACTGGCAATATGGACTACTTGCACAGCTACTGCACGTTCTACTTAAAGGGATAGTTCACCCATATGAAAATTATGTCATCAATTACTTACCCTCAAGTTGTTCCAAACCTGTGTTTCTCTCTTCTGTTGAGTACAAAAGAAGATATTTTGAAGATTGTTGGTAACCAAACTGTTGACAGTAGCCATTGACTTTCATATCATGGAAAAAATACAATGCAAGTCAATGGCTTCTGTCACTTGTTTAGTTACCAACATTATTCAGAATATTTTCTTTTGTGTTCAACAGAGGAAAGAAACAGGATTGGAACTTGAGAGTGAGTAAATTATGACAATTTTCATTATTGGGTGAACTATTTCTTTAACTATAAAGGCAGTTTGGGCAAAATTATCAAAAAGTTATTTCAGAGCCAATACATTTCAAAGCCTGAAAAATATTGAAATTTTTTTTTAACTATATCCCGCAGCCCTAGTATCCATGTGACACACAAGAGGGGCGTGAGAATTCTGGGAACTTCGGAATGTCAATGGAAAACTTCTGGACACGATGTGTGCACATTTAAGCGTGTCCATGTTGAGGTAGCTCCACATACTTCTGCTCTTTGATCCGGCGACTGAGGTTGCTGACCAGCGATGTGCAATCCTGGCAGAGGTGAACGGTGTCTATGTGGGATTCCTCCGGGGCCAAGCTTAACCGCTGCAGCTGTGCAAGGGAGAGACGGGATCAAAGCACACCCAAAAAACACACTATATGAACACACACTCTCTCCATCACTAATAATAACCACCTTGGCCCAGAATCCAGTCTCCTCACTCGCTGGCCCGGCTCTCTGCTCACATAATCAGGGTTTCCTTCTACATGCTATTAATTGATTCAGTATGCTTGGAAGAAGTGGTTCCCGCATTCCCATGTCTCAGATTTTCTTGTTTATTATGCTAACCATACATGAGAGTCCCACACTCTCGTGGGGGTGGAATTATAATCAGGTGAATTCAATTACAGAGCTCCTGATCCTGATTTTCTACTGAGCTCCAAGTGCACAACAAGTCCTGTTAAGAGCGTACATGGGTGTCAGCTTAAAACTACTTTCTTTTGGGGTTATTTCTCTTTCTCTCTCTCTCTCTCTCTCTCATTTTCTATGTCTCTCCTTGAAGGCATGCATGTATTAAACATTTTGCAAAAATGTAAAAAAAAAAAAAACTGGATCATAACTGGATTCAATCAAATTACAGAGGACCCTACCCGAAACAAAAGCAGATGGCACAGACTAATTAAGTACAAATGTGTTTAGTTTCAACCCCATGTGTCTAGTGCTTATTAGTAGCCAAGCTGAAATACAGTAAACACATAAAGAAGCAATAAATTTAAAAAACAAAAGCCAGACATCTTAAGTGTGTAATTTCTTGAATGTTAAAATACTTTCTAATATTTCTATAGTTCAAATTTTCTCACTGACATTTTTTTCTAGATTCAATAAAATAGAAACTAAATTTAGAAACTATCAACAATATTAACAATAATTACAAATTAAAATATATATATATATTTAATTTTATTTAACTTCCTTGTATTTTGTATTATTAATTTGCATAACATGACACATAACATGAACTTGTAGAGTACCGTTCAAAAAATGTGCGTTCAGTAATATTTATTATTATTATTATTATTATTATTTATTTTTATGTTTTTGAAAAAATTCTCTTACACTCATTACGGCTGCATTTATTTGATAAAAATACAGTAAAAACAGTAACATTGAACATTAAAATAACTGCTTTCTATTTGAGTATATTTTAAAATGTAATTTATTCCTGTGATGACAATATCTGAACTTGTCTTTACTTTCAAATGCACAGACACAAATTGTTTTATTATTGTTATTATTATAATTATTATTATATACAAAAAAGCAGCCTGAACATTATACATAATTTTTTTATTTATTTTGTTCTTTACAGTAAAAGTGAGTAGACAGTGACAGAAAGTTCATTTTTGCTTGAACTATCCATTTAAAAAGCCTGATAGGCACAACAGCACACCTACAATCCCATATCAGACACCAGTAACCAAAACCCAACATATACAGGTCTTTTTAGCAGGGGAGAGCATGAGAGACATACAGTCAGAGAGAGAAAAAATGAGAAAGTGAGGGATAGAGAGAGAAGTGGAAGAGGAAGAGAAAATCCCCTCTGAATGTTCTGTAAGCCATATGTTGTGCATATAAAGCACTGCTGTGTGCCGAAGTGATTCATGACTCCTAATATTTCTCCAGAAACTGTTAGGACTCTGAGACAGTCAGTACATTCTCTGTCTAGACACCACTTGTCAGAATTACGCAGTTTAAAACACTCACAAAGAGAGAGGGGAATTTCAAATGATGACTCAATTCAATCAGCGATTCATTCTTCTGTCTTCTTTCCATTTTTTCCATAATGTGGCTATTCTCAAGCTCCATGTCAAATGTTTTTACATGATTTTCAGTCTAATGGCTAGAGGCTGTATGAACACTGGACCTTGTGCATATTAAGTTAATGGGGGCAGTTCTATGCATGACTGCACTGTGTGAATATACGCTACATCCAGCACTCCATGCCCTGATTATATAGATAGAGACAGAGAGAAAGAGAGCAAATGGGGATGAGGGGGAAGGAAAGAGAAACAGAAAGAGAAAATGGAGACCTAGAGGTGGCAGCTCATGATGATTAAAATGGAGATTAAGCAATTTCAGATATATCAGCGTGTGGATTTGGTTTGTCAGTTATCTTACCTCCTGTAGGTATGTCTCAGTCTTCCTCAAAGAAATGCTGTTACAGAGCAGTACGGATGCCTGCATCTGATCTCATATTCTAATTCGCGACGAGTGCCAAAAAACTGGTTGCTAACAGGTTTTCCAGGAATTCCTTTGAATAGAACGTTCAATGTTTAGCTATTATCAGGTTGTGAGCTGACTATATTCTGGATTTGCAGCCAGCAGCGTTACTTGTAATGTGTTACCCCCAACACTGTTCATACAGAAATGTTTCTACCAAAATAGCCTAGTTTGGTAAATCTCATAAAAACATGTTAAGAAGATGTCTAGGTCAGATTTCATCTCAAAATCTAAAGAAATTAATAAAAAGTTATGTTTTGCATAAAGAAAATGAATAAAATAGATTAAGATTTTCTGACATTGTTGTGATAATTAAGGATATTCCTCCTTAATTCTGATTGTTGTACAACCTTTAATTTACGACTCATACTATAATAAAAAAATTTATATTTTTCATCCATCATAATCTGTTGTCTTGAAGACAAAAGAAAAACTTAACAATTTGTAATTGAAATATTTTAATTACACTTACTGTCAGGATTATTATTAGGGCTGCACGATAAATCGCATATGATATTTAACGTGCATCTTGTCAGAAAGCCGGTTCTGTAATCAGCGGTAAATCTCCATCACGTGCGTGCTTTCACATTGAGCAGCATTAACTACACAGAGACGTTGTTCACTGACGAGCTGCGCAAAACCACGTTCATATTCGCGCGATTTTTTGCGCAGCTCGTCAGTGAACAACGGCTCTGTGTAGTTAATGCTGCTCCATGTGAAAGCCCGCACGTGATGGAGATTTACCGCTGATTACAGAATCGGCTTTTCTGACAAGATGCGCGTTAAATATCGCATGCGATTTATCGTGCAGCCCTAATTATTATTATTACTTAAAACTATTAAAACCATTTTTATTAATGGAAATAAAGCTAAAATAAAACAAATATTAGACGATGAAAAATATTTAACTAAGCAAAAATGAGAAATGTCGTCTTGGCAGCTAATAAGTTGAAGCAGTATAATTCATTGGAAATAAATAAAAACTAAAATAAAAATAAAATAATAATTAATGAAATCTGAACAGTAATTAAAAAACAATTAAAATGCCAAAAACACATAAAACAATTGCAAAATATTTATTTAAAATTAAAACTGAAAATATAAAAAATTAAATTCAAAATATAATTAAAAACTATAATATCCAGTAACTACAGTGCCCATTATTTTATTGTGATTTAACGGGGTCATATGATGCGATTTCAATTTTTCCTTTCTCTTTGGAGTGTTGCAAGCTCTTGGTGCATAAAAAAGATCTGTAAAGTTGCAAAGACTAAAGTTTCAAATCCAAAGAGATATTCTTTATAAAAGTTAAGAGTCAACCAAGCCTACCTAAAACGGCTCGTTCTAACACACCCCCACACTGGATAGCTGGCCAATCACAGCACACCTTGCTTTTCAGGCCGATGAGCTTTGTAAAAATCGACGCGTTTCAGAAAGGCAGGGCATAGAGGAGAAACAATAATTACAGTATGTGGAAAATAATGTGTTTTTTAACCTTAAACTGCATAAACACATTTCATTACACCAAATACACCAAATAATGTTATTTTTAGCAACATCATATGACCCCTTTAATAGAAAAAAACTGTGTTACATAATGAGCATCTCCATTGAGAATAATGACAATTCATGGGAACTGCAATAAAACTCAATAGTAAAAATGGCTAGATGCATTATGGTAATGATAATTTGTTAGGGAAATGTGCATACTTGTCACAAAAATGAGAATATAAAAAAGAAAATTCATGTCAGAATGCAATAAAGAAAAAAAAACTTTTGTGTAAAAATGGCTACAGTGTTTGTTTTCTGAGCATATGCCATTAGCATGTTAATATATAAGTGACCAAAGGATGTGCTACTTCCAAAATCATCAGAAGTGTCAGTGTTTGGTTGTGTTTGTGGTCCGGAGGGCAGCCCACACACAGGTGTACAGTGTACCAGACCAGAGAGGTTGTGTTTGTGAGTGCAACATCTAAAAGTATGGGCAGAAACAAAGCAGTATTGAGAGTACTTCTCTGACCTGTGACCTCCTGTGTCCTGAAGTCAAATTCCTCCAACAGTAAGTCCCAGTTCTCGCTCTCTGGATGCTGCTCTGACAGGCTTTCTGAAGCTGCATCAGCTATAAGCTCGGAGCGCTGCTACACTCACCTAAAGGACACACACACAAACACACACACACAAACACAGATTGAGTTCCTTGTTCAGAACTTCTGCAGTAACAGATCCATTTTATTGTTCCTTTTCAAGAGCAGTAAATCACAAAACAGTTGTTACGTTCCTCGTATGTTTTGTATGTTTGTTTGCTCCCTGTTTTCTCTTCTCCTTTTCCTCTTTTGTTGTTTCTGTTCAAAATTCTTAGGTTTTGTTTATTGGCTGCTCGGTTCATCAGTTGACCAATCAGGATGGACCTACCCGTTTAAAAGGCGGCCGGGTTTCGTGTGCTGCTGTCAGCCGTCCCACTTTTCAGCCAGCGGGCGAATGTCCATTTTTGCCAGCCGCGCTCATTTCTTTCTTTGACTGTTTGAGTTGTGTTTATTAGTTATTTTGAATTGTTCAGTTGACTGACTTACTCGTTAGGTTATTGAGGCTTTCTGGTCCTGTGGTTAGGTTTACTAAACCTGTGTCATTGTTCGCTAGAACTTAGAAACACCTGTTGCTGAATGATTAGTGCTTTAGTTGCTGGGTTGACATGTGGTGCTAAGTTACACCTGTGATCAGTTAACGTAGACCAATGTATTTTTGGTAAGTTAGTCCTGTTAAAATGATTTCGGGAAAAGGAGGTAGGTAAGTTTTTGCATTTAAATTTAGTTATTTTCTTGTTAGTTCTAGTTAGGGAGTGACTGCCACCTATGTATTTTTGTTATTAATTAGGGTAGTTTATGTTGGGCGTCGGATACGCTGAAGTTTGCGGTTTTATTTCTACATTTTCTGTTTGATAGTTAGATTAGTTTGGTTGAGGTTCAGTTATCGGGGTTGTTTTGCTTTTGATTATTTCCTTGTTTTGGCGTCACTCAGTTTTCTCTTTTTTCCCATAATTTATCCTATTAGTTATTTATCTTTAGTGATTGCTAATCTGCACCTCTCACCAATAAACGGTCCGTATTAAACGTGATTGCCTGTTTCCTGGTCATTTCCTTTCATGGTTTGCCCCAGTGCCAGTTGTGTCTCACTTAAATGTTACGAAACATCCCCACAAATATTAAACACGTAACACAGTACTGTGGTGTTACCATGGTAATGTGATGGTATCAGAATAGGTATATCAAAATTTAAATTGTCACACCACAAGACCATCTAAAATGAACCAGTGTGGTCAAAAGCATTATTAAAATGGTGAAAGCTTATATATATAAATCATATATATATATATATAAAACGATATATAACTATGTATAAAAAATTTGCTACTTTTTGTTAGTGAAGCAGCATTTTGAGTCTCCATAACAAAAATCTCATTCTAGTACAAAATATACAATTTGTATGAATCTAAATCACATTATTATTGTAAAATCATGGTACAATTTGGTAAGGAGAAAGAAGGAGAAACAAAATGTTTCGAATGTCCAGATTTGAAGGTGCCAGACAGCTATACTACATAAAACAAGACAATAACAGCCAGTGAGCCCTCGCAGTGACAAACCCATCAACACAAACAAAAAGACGAGACCGGACCACCTTCATTTACAGTGCACAAACAGTGAGTATGTGTGTGTGCTCTCTTGGATACAGTGCAGCGACAATGGCACAAGCCACCTCTCAAAGCTGTTAAGGGCCTATCTTCCAGCGTCACATAAAGTAAGACATTAATTCAGTATTAATTATACAACACGTCAAACTACATCCCAGTCCTGGCTCCCCCGGAGTCTCTCGAGCGTTCTTAATGACAGTAATTACCACTCATAAAAAGACCCATCTAAAATTAACATTTCTTCTCCGCCTTGATAGAGAAAATGTAAATAGCAGTGAAGTACAGATGTTATGATTAGGTCCAAATTGCACATCGTTCTTTTGTTTCCATGTGTGTCGGACAGAACAATGGCAACTTGACAAAAGCACCACAGGCCAAATATCTCAAAGGAGGGGGAATGCGGACCACTTCAGGCAGGAACCTGTTTAACATTTAGATTGTTTCTCCTAATGGGGGGTGGGCAAGATGTGTGTGTGTGTGTGTGTGCGCGCGCGTGTGTGTGTGGTTGTACAGAATTCTGGGTAGCAGCATCGTGTACAATAAAATGAAAGAGAAGACAATGTTGTCCACTAAAGTGAGATCTGATTGCAGATCCCGCAGCACAGGGGTAACTTTATAACATTATATTTATAAGATCATTATACGATGACATTATACAATTACATTATAAGATCTCATTCTTTGTAGGTAACTTTCAGCACACAAATGTGGGCGAAACAGGTTCAGTTTGGATAATTTAGCATCTAGCGTTAGCTTGGTTATAGGCCAACTAAAACCGTATTAATAAACATACTTCTGAAATAAAAACCAGTTGCTTAGCACAAAAAGATCACGAGACGGGGCCATTTCATCCATTACTGGGATAAGTTGACCCCATACACCTATGCCTGGGGTAAACTTAGCAAAGCTATTGTTCGTTTTGCAGAATATGTTAAATAAATCTGATATATATTTCTGGTTGGTAAGGTTTTTTAATGTTGTTTTTAAAGAAGTCTCTTATGTTTACAAAGACTGGATTTGATCAAAAATAAAGTAAAAACTGTAATATTGTGAAAGAGTATTTTAAAATAACATATTAATATCTTGTAAAATGTAATTTATTCCTGTGATGGCATGCATCAATAAAATAATAAAATAAAATAAAATAAAATAAAATAAAATAGCACACAAATGTGGGCGAAACAGGTTCAGTTTGGATAATTTAGCATCTAGCGTTAGTATGGTTATAGGCCAACTAAAACCATATTAATAAACATACTTCTGAAATAAAAACCAGTTGCTTAGCACAAAAAGATCACGAGACGGGGCCATTTCATCCATTACTGGGATAAGTTGACCCCATACACCTATGCCTGGGGTAAACTTAGCAAAGCTATTGTTCGTTTTGCAGAATATGTTAAATAAATCTGATATATATTTCTGGTTGGTAAGGTTTTTTAATGTTGTTTTTAAAGAAGTCTCTTATGTATATATATATATATTATTATATATATATGTCAGAAGACATTTATAATGTTAACAAAGATTTCAGTTTCAAATAATGTTAAATCATGAAAACATGTATATGTTGAAAACATGTATAGAATCCAAATGTTCACTTTGGAGCCTTAAATAAACTGATAAGACTATTTCTGTCTTCTTAGATGACAAGGCATATCTCCTCCCAGCCTGTCTGTTTCTCAGTCTCCCTTACTGATGGTTAATAAATATGGGAGTGCTAATCTTCTACGATTTTCTCTGCCCTGGCTAAGTCCATCACACTGTCACCTGCCCCCATATGTTTGAAAGTTTATTCTGCCTCATGAAAGCCAACACAGCAAAATCACTTTCCCTTCTGCAGCCAAATCCACTCCTGGGTAATCACCAATAAGTGGCTTTCTGTATGCACAACTACAGAGAGAGACGGAGAAAAGAGAGACACAGAGAGAAAGAGAGAAACAGCAAGAATCAAACCAAGAAGAGAGATTAAAGAAAGGCGATTAAGAGAGAAGGAAACACACACAGCGTTCACTATAGTGTGTCAATTACTGCTGCATTAGAGTGCTTTAGAGGACCTTGTCTAATGTATGTTAAAGGCAGGCTCAGCTCTTTTGTTAATATATCCCATATTTTTCACCACTGTGCCACAGACGCATATTCACGGTCTGAGATGCAAGGCGTCACTCACCTCCCAATGTGTTCACATGGCCGCCTGCAAATGCTCAAAGCCACGGAAATTATTCTATGGCAACAGTCTAATGAGATTTCACAAGTGTGAAGTCAAGGAAATCTATAGATCTATCGATCAAAATTGCACAAGTGGTCACATAAATTCACAGACACATCATCACAAGCTCCAGAAGGAAGTAAAGAGCTGGTTTTAGGCTGTGGACAGTAGGAAGACTGGATAGCGTCCATTTTTCTTTACAAAACACTGAACGAATGCTATAAACAATTAATGTTCATAGAACTGAGAAAAGCATTGTAAATAAAATAGTCCCAAACCATTGAAAAAAAGGGTTTTATCAATTACAGTGCTCCTGTATCTCAACTGCTAGCAACATCATGTGTTCATTTCTCAGGAAGCACACATAATGGAGCTGCATCTGGATATGCATATGTATATTTTTTGCATATGCATATGCAACTTATGGTATAGTTCACCAAAAACGATAACTAATAATCTTCACTTATCTTTATTTGTATCAGTCTGCTTGTCTTTGTGCATTCCAAACCAACTGTATTGCTGTATATTAGTGGAGGGGATTTTACATTGATTCTTTCTGTAGGTTACATAGTTAAACCGGTCTTTAAAAGCCATTCCAAGTGATTTGTTGAAACACAATAATTCAATTATTTTAATATGCATACTTCCCTACTATAAAGTAGGCAAAAAAACAGTATGTGAAAAGAGTAATATGTCTGAGTTCACAGTATTCATAAAAAAGTAGACAAAATGTGCCTGGGTGACCTACAACCTCTGGCGAGATTCTGAAGTGCACATTCAATAGAGAACTGCAGGGGTGACGTATGTTTGTAGGTTTAAACCCGGCAACGTGTTAGCATTTTAGTATTTCTGGTTACAGCGTCCCAAAATCAATGTTTTTTTTAATGGGTTTTTAGTTAAATGCCTAAAATAAGGTGTGTGGTTAACACATGCACAAGATATTTCCACAGAACTTATTTTCTACAATAATCAAAGAGCCAATGGAAAAATCCATTGGGTTCTTGTTGAGGGAACCAGGGTGATGCTAACTTCTGGCTTGGCCTACAAAAATAATTCTTTACTGCAGTAATCTATGGACACTTTATTATCCCATGAGGTCACAGGAGAGGATTTGTGAATGGCAGTGAAGTGATTCAACTGGCGCTGGTAGGTCATATGAAAAAAACAACATAATGACTGGCGTATACTGTAATTTATATTCCGGGAAAACCAGGTACATCTGAATTACATTCATACTATATAGAGCAACAGTCACAAAGTACTTATTCATAAGTAGTACCTACTCAGGGCGTTTCTATATTTCAGATGCAGCCCACATCCTTCCCAAAACCTATGAGCTCTCACTCCACAGCCAGTTCCCTTCAAAGGCAGCATCCTAACCATCACCGAACCTCATAAGTAACTGATTTTGAACTCTCTACATAAGAAACAACTCTTCATGCCACAGAAAAAGCACTCCGCATAGGAGACATAATTGATTCTAATAGAGACCGATATTAGCATGTTGCTAAGCAAACAATATAACACTCTAATATGCATAAAACACATTGAGCACACAAATATTGGATAAAATAAATAATTGTTATCATCATTTTTAAGCACTGAATGAAATATAATTAAGATATCTCTCACCTGCACTGCCATCTTGGAGTTATTTTTTTCACTATGGGACTGCCTTATCTGTGAAGAATACATGATTGCTTTAAAATCATTTAAAATGAGGCAAATTAAATTGCCAACCTTTTGAACAGCTTTGATGCCAAAAGTGCCTTAAAATGTTGCCTACATAGGCAGCTTCCTATGTTTTGGGAACAGAGCAACTGATAAAATGTATGACTGTATGCACATTTATTTACATAAAAGTGTCTGTAAAATGCATAAACTGCATTTACATTGCCTTTCCACCCCCAGAATGTATGTATTTCTATTTGTAGTAGTCACCACTCAACATGACTTATTTACAGCACTTTCATTAAACCAACTAGAGATTTTATAAGCAACCAATCATGGACATTTTTTTTTTCATCTGAAGAGACCTTTTAAAGTATAAGGACAAGATATGAGTTCAATTACAGGAAAGTGGAGCATGTGAATATTCTGTAAACATTCAAACGGTAGTTTATGCTTGACTTACAAAGCAGATGAGGATCTATAGGATGACACGACTCTGAACATGCTGGTTTTTAATCTTGGCAGTGGCATTGAATAGATGTTGAATAGTGCTGTAGAGCTTTGTGGAGTTAAGCACCTTTAGATGGCTGTTTGCTTGTAAGACCACTCAATCTCTCTCTCTCTCACTCACTCAGACACATTTACACATTTACCCTTCACTGCCTTTTTGCATATTAAACCCCTTTTTGCAGTGAAAAAGTGCCAACAATGCAGATGCAAGCTGTCTTGTATATTACGCTCTTGCTTTCCCCTTGCGACACACACACACACACGGATCCAAAAGTGATTTGTGTCAATTTTCTTTACCTCAGACTGAATGGTCTCACATCTGCATGGATTAGAGAGAGGCAAATAGAATGGAAGGGATGTCACTCTGCCACTGAAATAAAGACAATTCTGTTGTATCATGTGTCAACCTCTGGTGCTCGGGGGATCAGGGATTAAACAGTAGCTATTGACACCACAAGCTTGAAAACGGGAAGGCTTCCACATTCACCAGAGATACGGGTTAAAGAATTATTCTAATCCAAATCATACAGATAGAGACGGAAAGAGTGGAGAAAGAAAAACGGGAGACAGGCTAGAGATGAATGCATGCATGTGTGAAGACTTTGGACATAGTGACTTATCACTTCCTGGAATCGTAACCGAAGATGAATCAACTGATGGCTAGAGTGCACATGGAAAGCATGATTTACTAGAATTATTAGTAATATTATGATTTTCACATTTCCTGAAGAAAATGTGAGTGGTGCTTACCTGTGCAAAACAGGAAATTAATGATGGTTGCCAGGGCATCAGGTTTTGTGAGGGGTTGTTAGTATGTTGTTATGCAGTTGCTGGTTGGATACTTACGGGCACAAGTCAATGGAATTTGTTACAATTATGAAATAATTATAATGAGTAAGTTATACAGAAAAATAATTACAATGCCAAGTCACCAGTAATTAATGCTGTCACTTTTAATATTTCTATACATAAATGTGTTTGCATTTTAAATAATTTAATTTGGAAGATTAGAGTAAATGTCTGACTGACAACAACAATAGTAACTTTTAATAATACATTTTCTATCAGTTCTACAATTTTATTTTAATTAAACAATAATAAATATTAAAATCATATTACTTTTTTATCTGATTTACCACTTTATTTAAAATATACCAATTATTTAAATAATAATAATAACAATAATAAAACTCTATAAACTCTAAATAATCAACTCTATAAACTCTAAATAAAAAACTCCACAAAAATATCCCAGTGTGCGGTGTTAATATGACGGAATGTTCTGTATTGATTGTTCACAGGTGGTTTACCCATTATTTGAAATACACATTGCATTGTATTGTGTTTCAGGGTTGAAGGAATTGTCCTATTTTTTTTCTTAAGTGTCAATGTAGGACACTTAAGAAAGCGCGCCCCCTGAATAAAAGTAGTAGGTTTACGATCCCAGTCAACTGTTGTCATATGACATTCTACAGGTTTGAAAAACTACTTTGACAAGATGTGCATTAAAATTTAACACAAAGTGTTAAAGGGTTTGACAAAGTATGCAACTGTGCGTGTGATGCTCTACTAATAAAGAAAAAAAATTACATGTCAACAAAAACTATTACATCTGCTTATGTTCAGCAATTAAATATTTAATCACATACAAAAGCTGAAATAAGAGGCCTCGGGCTCCAGCATGCTCGGGGAGGCATCATCAACACAGCTACGACTTGAATTAAAATATTGAAGCCATGTATTGTTAAAGACAGCATTAAACATTGATCTATTCCACTAATTAAAAGGCTCTATGGATGATGAATTAGTTAAATATGTATACTAATAATGACACACTGCTAAATTAAACATACAAGTTTTACAAGTAGGAAACGTGATGGAAGAAGACTTGTCCAAATGTACAAGCATATACGAGTGTCCTCATGGCACCGGCACAGTTACATTTTAAAAACCAAGAGTGGGCAGAGAGCATGCGATTCCTTACAGATAGTACTAATGGATTTGTTAACTGCTCCGGTACTGGCAACAATTTTCATGGTGACCACCTAATGCCTTAGTAACGGCACTTCAGTGATGAATAATTGGCGGGATGGAGACACAGAACGAGAGATACTTTAAAACAGGGCTGGGTAAAGTAATTAAGAGAGCCCCTATACGACATGTCCAAAATGCCATTCACGAGAGCATGCTGTAGGGCTCTCTACCTCATAGCCAATCAGCTCTCAGGGATGGCATGTCCTTCCGTCTTGATATGTGTGGCCTTTTTCAGTCAGAGAGGATGAGTGTTTTCAATCAGGAGCGGATGGTAAATAGACCTCAGTAAAAGCTGATGTGTGATTGCAAAGGGAAGGGGGAGGAGGTCCATCCAAACCCGTTCTGTGTCACACTACAATGGGGTGAAAGCGTGCGCTTGGTCTTCACGGCTGTTGTGCATGGCCCATGTGTTCGTCAGGGCTTTTATGCCAGCTCAATGCACCTCTCTGCGCTCTATTGTCTTTAGTGGAGTGACTTGACTCAAAATGTGTTTATTTCTTACTGTTCACCGCACACAAACACCCAGACTAAATAATTTTTATGAAAGCAGAGAAAAGTGTGTGCTGGAAGAACTTAGAATAACTTAGGCAGAAGACAACAGTGAGTTGACCTTCAAACCTTTGAATGAAGACAATACACATGGGCTGAAGAAGAAACATGCGAAATGTGAGGAGGAAGACAACGACAAATGAAGGGCACTTGTACCTTTGTATGGCGAAGAGCTGTGATTGAAGGTGAATGTAGATTTGAGTTCTCCAGGTGTTTAGTGCAGTTTAGGACTTCTCCTCTCAACCATGACCTTGCATTCTCTAAACAAGCAAATCCAGCAAGCATTCACAAAGCACAATTGCATGCTGGGAAATAAAGAACAAAAAAAATATATAAAAATCAAAAGCAAAAGGTTGGTTCATTCTCTCATTACAAATGCGTCTCTTGTTATACTAAGTTATACTTTTACTTGGATTTTTATTGCTTATTGTTTTTATCAGATATTTTATTAATTTTTGTTATGTTTTTATATTATTATTTTTCCATAAACAAATTACATGAACACTACCGTTGAAAAGTTTGGGATTGGTAAGTTTTTTTTTTATGTTTTTGAAAAAAAAAAAAATCTTATGCTCACCAAGGCTGCATTTACTTGATCAATTAAAAACATTAATATTGTAAAATAGGATTAAAACTAAATTTTTCTTTTTATAGAATTTTTATTTTACATTCTTTTATTTTAAAGCTATTTTTTTTTATTATAGATCCCTTTTATTGTCACTTTAGATCAATTTAGTTTTGCCTTGCTGAATAAACTGTTAATATCTTAAAAAAAAAAAAAAGATTCAGGAGAGCACGGGAATTGGCCTCTGCATAAGCTGACAGCACAAGCACAAAGTAAAATGTGGTTATAAAAGTAAAATAGCATTCACAAGTTGAGAAACAGAATCTTAAGTCTGGAAGAGAAGTGAGATGTAAGAGGCCTGAAAATCAATGAAAATGAGTCAGGAGTGATTCAGCAGATGACAACAAATGGTACATCTGCTTACGTCTGAACTAAGCTGCACCAGTTACTCATCTACAATTAACATTTCATTACGTCTGTCATCTCCAAACATTTGTCTGGGAGGTCATTCTCTGTTGGTCTAAGCCACTGGATGCCTTCTGATGAGTTAAAGTGTCTTAATTAAGCTGCTGTCGCAAATGGAAACTAAAAACCAGACGTCATACATCATTATAATCAAAACTGAGTATACTCCTGCCACAGACCTCTTTGCATGTTCTGCAGCTCTGACAGCTCAGCTGATAGGCTGGCCACGGTAAACCCCTGCTAATATAGCTACAGACACAGAGTTCAGAATGCAAGTGCAGGAGCTTATGCAACACACAACAACAACAAAACAAATGCGTCTCTTGTTATACTAAGTTATACTTTTACTTGGATTTTTATTGCTTATTGTTTTTATCAGATATTTTATTAATTTTTGTTATGTTTTTATATTATTATTTTTCCATAAACAAATTACATGAACACTACCGTTGAAAAGTTTGGGATTGGTAAGTTTTTTTTTTATGTTTTTGAAAAAAAAAAAATCTTATGCTCACCAAGGCTGCATTTACTTGATCAATTAAAAACATTAATATTGTAAAATAGGATTAAAACTAAATTTTTCTTTTTATAGAATTTTTATTTTACATTCTTTTATTTTAAAGCTTTTTTTTTTTTATTATAGATCCCTTTTATTGTCACTTTAGATCAATTTAGTTTTGCCTTGCTGAATAAACTGTTAATATCTTAAAAAAAAAAAAAAAGATTCAGGAGAGCACAGGAATTGGCCTCTGCATAAGCTGACAGCACAAGCACAAAGTAAAATGTGGTTATAAAAGTAAAATAGCATTCACAAGTTGAGAAACAGAATCTTAAGTCTGGAAGAGAAGTGAGATGTAAGAGGCCTGAAAATCAATGAAAATGAGTCAGGAGTGATTCAGCAGATGACAACAAATGGTACAAGGTAGAAATTAATCCATCCCTTAGCTGACCCTCATCTGCTTACGTCTGAACTAAGCTGCACCAGTTACTCATCTACAATTAACATTTCATTACGTCTGTCATCTCCAAACATTTGTCTGGGAGGTCATTCTCTGTTGGTCTAAGCCACTGGATGCCTTCTGATGAGTTAAAGTGTCTTAATTAAGCTGCTGTCGCAAATGGAAACTAAAAACCAGACGTCATACATCATTATAATCAAAACTGAGTATACTCCTGCCACAGACCTCTTTGCATGTTCTGCAGCTCTGACAGCTCAGCTGATAGGCTGGCCACGGTAAACCCCTGCTAATATAGCTACAGACACAGAGTTCAGAATGCAAGTGCAGGAGCTTATGCAACACACAACAACAACAAAAACAACATGAGCAATAGTTCTTCCTGCCTGCTGAGGTTACTCGGAGATAATGAGGTGTGTGTATGCATTGGTCGGTGTTGCAGGAACAGCAGGGAGACACAGATGGGATGCAGCAAGGTACAGGGGACAAGCCACATTCAGTTATCCAGTTTTAAAGTTGGTACAGAAAGTACCAGCTTTCCCTCACTCACATAAAACCCTCACTGCACTGACATATTAAAATGATTTGTGTTACAAAGTCAAGGTTCATTCAATTGAATATACTTTCCAAACTAATGCCTGGCCCAAACTCACAGTAGGAATGCCTGCTAAGGTGCACAATAACAGCAGCAGACAGCAATTACTGTAGTATGAGTGTTTAAAAACAAAATATATTTACAGTATAAATATAATTATAAAGTGCAAAAATGCATATTCCAAAAAATAACATACTAACATGCCACCAAAAAAGTTTGGGCACTAACATAAACACCAAAACTGTATACTTAACATTTCATTGCATTGCATGACAAATATTGTGGAATTCAATAAAAAAAAGCACTAAAACAAATGTATCTATCTATCTATCTATCTATCATCTTCAAATTATTTTGTACATACTATAATATAGTACATATAAACATATATAAGTATTTATTATAATAATTGTGTATGAGTGTGTACATCACAAAACACATGCAACAATTATTTTAAATACAAGCAAATAATAATAATAATAATAATAATAATAATAATATATAATACTATATAATAATAAATAATACTTATACAATATTCTATATTCAAGTATATATCATTATTTTCTTTCCAAAGAAGTATGTCAAATTATTTTTGTGATTATATATTAATTATATTATATTATTTATGTTATTGTCAGACTTTTGGACTGTCTGTGTCATGTTTTGCCCCTGTTTCTGTTCCCTTATTTGGTCATGTTCCTGTCCTCATTTTGTTAATTAGTTTGATTAGTCATCCCATACACCCAGGGCCAGATTTACCTCTTATCGTGACATAGGCAAAACACATTTTTGAGCCCCCCTATTAATATATAATATTACCACCCCAGCAAACAAAAATATTTCGTAATCAGTGGAAACCGTCACAGTGTTTTCTATCGCAATAAGCGCTCATGTTCAGTTCAGTCAATAATAATCAAATGTCTTAATTTGTTTGAGAACGGAGAACCATTCCATTAATAGGCTCCGGCGTTGTGGCCATATTACTGTCACAGATCGTCCAGGCTCAACCACCTCCCAATCACAGCGAACACCATCACCTGAGACCACCTCAAGACATTGTTCAGATGATTTATTTCAAGGCATCTGTCATGTTTCCGTCCTGAAATCTTGTGTGTTGAAGTAATTTCTTACGTACCTCATCCCAAACCTACCGTTGCAAATTCCAAAACGTCATTTTAGATCTAATAACAGAGGTTTGAGCCATTTATATGCAGGCTAATGCAGTTATTAGAGAGAGAGAGAGAGAGAGAGAGAATTAAGGGCGTGTGAACCTGTGTCTGTGCGTCTCTCAGCAGTGTTCAGCAGCAGCGTATACTAATAGCGAATCTTTAAGTTGAACTGCTTCAAGAACCTGGCTACTAAGAAATGTCATGTGGCTTTTCAGCTGCGAAACTATTTTATTGATAAATTCACGGGGCAGCGCTGACAGCAAGTTTCTGTTCGCATCTCCGCGTGTGAGCACGAGTGCGTGTCTGTACTGTGTGTGCGTCTGTGAGAGAGAACTGGAGAAAGACAACGTGATTTCCGTACATAAAAAGGTGGAAAACATGGAAAATAGTTTGTCATTTTTACCCTATTGGTTATATTTGTCTTCATGGGGTTTTGGTTCTTTACTGTTGTAGATAGCCCATAGCTTAAAAAAATATTATCTCTCTTCATTGTGTTTGGGCCCCCCCTGGACGAGCAAGCATAGGCACGTGCCTAGAATGCCTATGCGTAAATCCGGCCCTGC